>NC_048298.1:39084782-39287448 GCF_013100865.1 Trachemys scripta elegans | reverse complement strand
TGGAGGACAGGGTCATAATTCAAAATGATCTGGACAAATTGGAGAAATGGTCTGTGTTAAACAGGATGAAGTTTAATAAAGACCATTTCTCCAATTTGTCCAGATCATTTTGAATTATGACCCTGTCCTCCAAAGTAGTTGCAATCCCTCCCAGTTTGGTATCATCCGCAAACTTAATAAGCGTACTTTCTATGCCAATATCTAAGTCGTTGATGAAGATATTGAACAGAGCCGGTCCCAAAACAGACCCCTGCGGAACCCCACTCGTTACGCCTTTCCAGCAGGATTGGGAACCATTAATAACAACTCTCTGAGTACGGTTATCCAGCCAGTTATGCACCCACCTTATAGTAGCCCCATCTAATTTGTATTTGCCTAGTTTATCGATAAGAATATCATGCGAGACTGTATCAAATGCCTTACTAAAGTCTAGGTATACCACATCCACCGCTTCACCCTTATCCACAAGGCTCGTTATCCTATCAAAGAAAGCTATCAGATTAGTTTGACATGATTTGTTCTTCACAAATCCATGCTGGCTGTTCCCTATCACCTTACCACCTTCCAAGTGTTTGCAGATGATTTCCTTAATTACTTGCTCCATTATCTTCCCTGGCACAGAAGTTAAACTAACTGGTCTGTAGTTACCTGGGTTGTTTTTATTTCCCTTTTTATAGATGGGCACTATATTTGCCCTTTTCCAGTCTTCTGGAATCTCTCCCGTCTCCCATGACTTTCCAAAGATAATAGCTAGAGGCTCAGATACCTCCTCTATTAGCTCCTTGAGTATTCTAGGATGCATTTCATCAGGCCCGGGTGACTTGCAGGCATCTAACTTTTCTAAGTGATTTTTAACTTGTTCTTTTTTTATTTTATCCGCTAAACCTACCCCCTTCCCATTAGCATTCACTATGTTAGGCATTCCTTCAGACTTCTCGGTGAAGACCGAAACAAAGAAGTCATTAAGCATCTCTGCCATTTCCAAGTTTCCTGTTACTGTTTCTCCCTCTTCACTAAGCAGTGGACCTACCCTGTCTTTGGTCTTCCTCTTGCTTCTAATGTATTGATAAAAAGTCTTCTTGTTTCCTTTTATTCCCGTAGCTAGTTTGAGCTCATTTTGTGCCTTTGCCTTTCTAATCTTGCCCCTGCATTCCTGTGTTGTTTGCCTATATTCATCCTTTGTAATCTGTCCTAGTTTCCATTTTTTATATGACTCCTTTTTATTTTTTAGATCGTGCAAGATCTCGTGGTTAAGCCAAGGTGGTCTTTTGCCACATTTTCTATCTTTCCTAACCAGCGGAATAGCTTGCTTTTGGGCCCTTAATAGTGTCCCTTTGAAAAACTGCCAACTCTCCTCAGTTGTTTTTCCCCTCAGTCTTGATTCCCATGGGACTTTACCCATCAGCTCTCTGAGCTTCCCAAAATCTGCCTTCCTGAAATCCATTGTCTCTATTTTGCTGTTCTCCCTTCTACCCTTCCTTAGAATTGCAAACTCTATGATTTCATGATCACTTTCACCCAGGCTGCCTTCTACTTTCACATTCTCAACGAGTTCCTCCCTATTTGTTAAAATCAAGTCTAGAACAGCTTCCCCCCTAGTAGCTTTTTCAACCTTCTGAAATAAAAAGTTGTCCCCAATGCAGTCCAAGAATTTGTTGGATAGTCTGTGCCCCGCTGTGTTATTCTCCCAACATATATCCGGATAGTTGAAGTCCCCCATCACCACCAAATCTTGGGCTTTGGATGATTTTGTTAGTTGCTTGAAAAAAGCCTCATCCACTTCTTCCACCTGGTTAGGTGGCCTGTAGTAGACTCCTAGCAGGACATCTCCCTTGTTTTTTGCCCCTTTAAGCCTAACCCAGAGACTCTCAACACTTCCGTCTCCTATGTCCATCTCTACCTCAGTCCAAGTGTGTACATTTTTAATATATAAGGCAACACCTCCTCCCTTTTTCCCCTGTCTATCCTTCCTGAGCAAGCTGTACCCATCCACACCAACATTCCAATCATGTGTATTATCCCACCAAGTTTCAGTGATGCCAACAATGTCATAGTTGTATTTATTTATTAGCACTTCCAGTTCTTCCTGCTTATTCCCCATACTTCTCGCATTTGTATATACGCATCTAAGATACTGGTTTGATCTTTCCTCCCGGTTTTGTCCTGACTCTCCTTTCTCTCTGCCAATATAGCCCACACTCCCTCTCGTTTCCGACCCATCTCCCCGGTCTCCATGTTCCCCACTTACCTGTGGGCTTTGCTCACCTGTCCCCGTCGAACCTAGTTTAAAGCCCTCCTCACTAGGTTAGCCAGTCTGTGTCCGAATAGGGTCTTTCCTCTCCTCGAAAGGTGAACGCCATCTCTGCCTAGCAGTCCTTCCTCGAATAGCATCCCGTGGTCTAGGAAGCCAAAGCCCTCCTGGCGACACCATCTTCGCAGCCAGGCATTCACCTCCATGATGCATCTGTCTCTGCCCGGGCCCCTACCTTTGACAGGAAGAATTGAAGAGAATACCACCTGCGCTCCAAACTCCTTCACCCGTACTCCCAGAGCCCTGTAGTCACTCTTGATCTGCTCAGTGTCACACCGCGCAGTATCATTTGTGCCCACATGGATGAGTAGCATGGGGTAGTAGTCAGAGGGCTGGATAATCCTCGACAATGCCTCCGTAACGTCTCGGATACGGGCCCCCGGCAGGCAGCATACCTCCCGAGATGAGATGTCAGGGCGACAGATGGGCGCCTCCGTCCCCCTCAGCAGAGAGTCTCCGACCACCACTACCCTACGTTTCCTATTTGCAGTGGTGGCAGCAGACCCTCCAGCCTTAGGGGTACGAGGCTTCTCCTCCTTTACTGTAGGGAGTGATTCCTTCTTTCCTGTGTCAAGAAGAGCATAACGGTTACCTATAACCACGGCAGGAGGGTTCGGAGCAAGGGTGGAGCACTGCCTGCTGCCAGAAGTAACCAGCTGCCAGTGTCCACCCTGAGCCATCTCCTCCTCCACCAGTGGTGTATCAGCAGTCCTGTGTACTGGGACAGCTACCTCAGCTGTCTCCACATGGACACTGTCGAGGAATTGCTCATGGATACGGATGCTCCTCAACCTAGCCACCTCCTCCTGTAGCTCTCCCACCTGCTGCCTGAGAGATTCCACCAGCAGGCACCTCTCACATTGGATGGTCCCCCCAGCCTGGATATCAGTAAGTGGAAATTGCAAGTTACAGTCTTTGCAAAACCACACCAGGATCTGGGTAGAGGCATCCATGCTTAGGCACTCTGTCTGGCTACAGGCACAGGTGGAGGAGACAGTAGCAGTGCTGGCACAGGTGTTGCGGGTCTTCCTAACCATCGTAAGCCTCCCACTGTCAAACTCCCGTCTGCAGCCCCCTGTCAGCTGAAAGGGTTGTTTAAGCGAAAAGTTATGAATGTAGTTGCTTTATAGGTATTAAGGGGAATCAAGAGAAAACAGATGGAACCGGCAAGGGACCCTCGCCCCCTTCCTGCTCCCCTTCCAAACTCCCTTGCGAAACTCCCTGTTAGCAGCCCCTGGTCGCTTGTGCGCTGCTTTATAAAGCCCTGGCCTGTATGAATGCCCCGCCCACTGATAAAGGCTCAGCCACTTACCAGAGACTTCTAGCTTTCAAACCTTCCAACTGCCAGCCACAGCACACGGTCCTTCAAACAACCAAAACAAACAAACAGACTGACAAACACAAGCTCAGCTCACAGCAAGTAACCCTCAAACACAAACAAACACACACTACAGACAGTCACTTACCCCAAAAGGGTGCTGTATTGCTCCTCCTTCACCTGGAGAACTCCCTTGCGAAACTCCCTGTTAGCAGCCCCTGTTCGCAAAGCTCCCTGGTCGCTTGTGCGCTGCTTTATAAAGCCCTGGCCTGTATGAATGCCCCGCCCACTGATTAAGGCTCAGCCACTTACCAGAGACTTCTAGCTTTCAAACCTTCCAACTGCCAGCCACAGCACACGGTCCTTCAAACAACCAAAACAAACAAACAGACTGACAAACACAAGCTCAGCTCACAGCAAGTAACCCTCAAACACAAACAAACACACACTACAGACAGTCACTTACCCCAAAAGGGTGCTGTATTGCTCCTCCTTCACCTGGAGAACTCCCTTGCGAAACTCCCTGTTAGCAGCCCCTGTTCGCAAAGCTCCCTGGTCGCTTGTGCGCTGCTTTATAAAGCCCTGGCCTGTATGAATGCCCCGCCCACTGATTAAGGCTCAGCCACTTACCAGAGACTTCTAGCTTTCAAACCTTCCAACTGCCAGCCACAGCACACGGTCCTTCAAACAACCAAAACAAACAAACAGACTGACAAACACAAGCTCAGCTCACAGCAAGTAACCCTCAAACACAAACAAACACACACTACAGACAGTCACTTACCCCAAAAGGGTGCTGTATTGCTCCTCCTTCACCTGGAGATCTCCCTTGCGAAACTCCCTGTTAGCAGCCCCTGTTCGCAAAGATTAGATGGGTTGGATCACAGAACCCTCCTTGGGAACTACCAACTGATGTCCAAGAATACTTCTGCCCCTGCTTTCCTGCCCTGGAAGCTTAGGACTTCAGTGCCCTGCCTGGTTTGAGCCAGACACGCTAGCCTGCTGCAAACCCAGACCCAGGTCTGAATCACATCCCCTAACAGTTGTAGGCTTAACTGAAGGCAGTTTACAGAAGTGTTCCTGTCTTTAACACTCAGATGCCCAACTCCCAATGGGGTCCAAACCCCAAATAAATCTGTTTTACCCTGTATAAAGTTTATACAGGGTAAACTCATAAATTGTTTGCCCTCTATAACACTGATAGAGAGCTATAGACAGCTGTTTGCCCCCTCCCCCAGGTATTAATACATTCTCTGAGTTAATTAATAAGTAAAAAGTGATTTTATTAAATACAGAAAGTAGGATTTAAGTGGTTCCAAGTAGTGACAGACAGAACAAAATGAATTTCAAAGTAAAATAAAATAAAACATGCAAATCTAAGCCTAATACATAATACAACTGAGTACAGATAAAATCTCACCCTGAAAGATGTTTCAATAAGTCTCTTTCACAGACTGGACACCTTCCTAGTCTGGGCACAGTCCTTTCCCCTGGTACAGCTCTTGTACCAGCTCAGGTGGTAACTAGGGGATTCCTCATGATGGCTTCCTCTTTGTTCTGTTCCACCCATTTATATATCTTTTGCATAAGGTGGGAATCCTTTGTCCCTCTCTGGGTTCCCACTCCCTTCTTCTCAATGGAAAAGCATCAAGTTAAAGATGGATTCCAGTTCAGGTGACATGATCACATGTCACTGTAAGACTTCATTACTCACTTGCCAGCACACACATATACAGGGAGACTTACAATTAAAACAGAGCCATCTGCAGACAATTGTCCTGGTTAATGGGAGTCATCAAGATTCCAAACCACCATTAATGGCCCACACTTTGCATAATTACAATAAGCCCTCAGAGTTATATTTCATATTTCTAGTTTCAGATACAAGAGTGATACATTTATACAAATAGAATGACCATACTCAATAGATTATAAGCTTTGTAATGATACCTTACAAGAGACCTTTTGCATGAAGCATATTCCAGTTACATTATATTTAAACTCATTAGCATATTTTCATACAATCATATAGAATGCAACGACACAGATTTATAAAGTGGTTATAGCTGGTTAATAACCATACATAAGGAATAAATTTGAGGATGCATCTTTGAAGTAAACCCACTATGTCAGGTGAATGCTATGAAGTTTCCCACAAGGGTGGTTTGTATGACTCCCTTCATGTACTGCTTTGTTTTAATCAATAAACTTGGCTAAGGTAGGTCATTCAGTCTTGAACTTTTTAATAACAAACCACAAGTATTAGTTAAGCAATTGGCTATATATTTTAGCAATATTACTGTTACATTACATAGAAGTTACTATTTTCAGCCTTTTTGTTAGACAATACTCTTATTTTAGTCTCACTTCCAGCAAATATAGTTTAAGGTTTTGTTTTCTCTTTTTCAACATTTATGAATGTCATCTATCCATACATCATACTACAGTATGAGCTTCATCTAACAACTCAATATATCAGTGATAGTTTTATTAAAATTAGTTCAGGCCTAGGCAGTGTTGTTCAGTTCTTGTTACGGAAAAAATCATAAGGAATTCCACTAGATTTGCTGCCTTTCCAGTGATGTAGCGGTTCTTGGATAAGCATTCTCAAGGTTTGTTTAGTAATATCAATACCCTTCTCTGCTCTGCTGTAAAGGCAGCATATGGAAGAAATTTAAAATGAATAATTCATTCTTTGTGTAAAATCCTGTGCAGAGAATAGATTGAGCCTTTTCTCAATGGGTTCGAGAGCCCCCACCTCATCCTCATGTAAAAACTTATGAGAGGGGGCAGAGAGGCAGGAGAACTGTTCATGCCTGGGAATTTGTGTAGCATTTACCTCGGTGGAAAAATGGGTGCAAAATGCTACCAAAGCAAAGTAATAGCCTTTTATAAAGACATACATAACTACACAAGTTGCACGACAGTGGAGAGCCTGGCCTATGGACTTTCCTAACTCATGTGGCCAAGGAATGAGAAGCGGGAAATGTCTCTTTACCACAAGGATACTGAGAATAGCAGGGAATGGCACTCCTAGCGCTGCACTGAGCCACAACCTTCCCCTAAAAATGTGGCTCCTTAGAGGGACTTGTCCGTTCAGTAGAACCCATAGAGTATTAATATAGCTCTTGAACTGCATTAACTCTTGACTGGATTTCCAGATGGATTTGTGGTAGGTCTGCCGGGGAAGATGCCAAAATGCATGGCCAGTCTCCTGGTCTTACTCCTTCAAGTCTTGACACCAAATCTCTGCAGGATGGTACCAATGGGTAGAAATTGTCATTGAGGCACACTCCGCACACTATTGTGAAGAGCAATATGAGGGATAACTCAAGGCCTTGGGTGTTAGTTTAAATTTGACCCAATAGGTACCAGACAGAAGACATCATCATCCAGTTTCTCCAAAGGCTTATGTAAAATAAATTGGTGGTCTCAGTTTCCAGTGCAACAGTGTCTGAATAATCAAACAAACACTAGCACAAATGGTAACCTCACTGGAATATTATATGAAGCAGAGGGGCTGCTCCATAGTTACTCCTCGTAGGGGCACAAACACATTAGGAAGGGGCTGAGATCATGCCTTCCTGAACCTGCTGCATCCCATGAAGAGGGGTAGTAGTAGATGCATATTATTCACATACCAGGAAGCTCTAAGAGGCTGCCAGTGCCCTAGTGGTTCCCCTCAGGCAGTGCATCTTTTCTCATGTGCCTAATGGGAATGAGCTAATCCCGAGATTGTTAGTATCTTTGATTCCTTACTTTCTTGTTCCCTGGTTAGTCTTTAGCCTGTCACATGCAGATTTAAACATGATGGTCCTGAAGTTGATTATTTGAACATTGCCTTCACACTGGTTATGGTGGGAATATGCTGCATGTTGGCTTCTTGAGATCATCTTGTCCACCCAGCTTGATAAATCTGAGCAGTAGTCTCTCTAGTGAAGAATAAAGTATAAGAAAGGAAAGTGCTTAACAAAACTCATGAAGAAAATGAAAGAATGTCTGGAGATCACAGTAACTGTCAGCATTAATCTGTCACCACAGGGGTGTTTTTACTTTAAGCCTGGAGGTATGAGTTATTCAGAAAAAATCCAGTTTTCCTTTCTAGGAGATGGCAGTTGCCTCTTATTAGATAGCTATGACATTATAGGACCTCCTGATGTACATTTACCACTTTTTTCGGCATCTATAATACTCTCCATGTGTGAGGGTCACTGAGTTTAGACTGGAATGATGTCTTCCCTTTACTTAACATATTAAAGCTGTGTAGGTAGCCAGTGCCTGATACATCATAGCTCACAGAAGGAGCTGAACATCATGGAATTCCTGAATATGGCTAACAACGATTCCCCTACTTCCTTACTCTCAGTGCTCAATTTAAATACAAAATGCCCAGGATGGTGCAACAGGGCATTCTGCCCCTTGAAAAACTAGTGTGGGGCAGGCAGAAGGCAGCCGTATTCTGGAGAAGAACCCTGCAGACAAGTGCTTGGAATCAGTTAAGCAAGCTGGATACCATCAAGTGATAAGTCGCTGCTGGGGAATATAAATGAGTGTCCCATCTGCATGAGAGCAAATAGGCCCTATGGGACTGCCTAGATAGGAGAAGATCCTGACCTGTAAGCTGCCAAAGGCCCCACAAAATAGGTGAGGAACAGGACATTTAATTTAGGCTGTTCAGTGCTTCCTTTCTGTTAGGCTGGAGAATAAACAGAGCCCTGAAGTAATGCCTATAAACTGAATTGGAAGTGACCCAGGTTGGTGACTGAACCTACCAGCCTACAGAGGGTTGGGGTTCACACATCGCCTGCTGAAGAAAATGGAAAATGTACACATATAGCTGAGGACAGAATTTAGCCATAAGCTGTAAGTGGCCTCCCTCTTCAAAAATCACTCTTTGCTTTCCTCTGCTGAAATATACTGAGGGACATCCACTGTGGTGCATTTTTAGAGGGAAACCTGTTCATTACTTAGAAATGTTACCAACCAGCTAAATACACACACTAACTACACCCCAAACATCAAACTAGCAAGAATTATATGAAATTAAATAACTTTTACATTCAGTGTTCCTGTTCTTCATCTCTGTTAATACTATCCACATCGACTATGTAACACAATGCATTTGAATAAATAACTACGTGCAACTGGGGAGGTCCCAGAAGACTGGCAAATAAACACACGGGGTACCAGTTGAGGATCTAGTCCGTAAGTGGGTGTGAAACCTAAAGGTTATGAGTAGTACTATTAACTTCAGTGAGACTGCTAAGATGCATAAAGTTTCACATGTGTGGATTGGGACCTAAGAGAAAATCACTAAACAATTGATACTGAAGGTCAATCCTACGTAGTGCTGAGCACCTTGAAATCAATATGTGTCAAGTGTGCTTAACACCGGTTAGGATCAAGGCCCTGGAAAGTAGTGGACTCATCCATAATAGGTGGCAAGGAAGCATGGATAAATCTTGCCCGGTACACTTTAATGCTTTTTTTTTTTTAAATAAAAAAAAAATAAAACTAATATTAATAAAGTACTTGACACACAGGGTCAGATTCCATTCCCTGCTGTATCAGAGTTAAACATACAAATAATTCTGTTGAGTTCAGGAGAGCTCTGCTGAATTTACACTGTTGTCATTGGAATGGAAATTTGGTTCATTACATTTTACCTTAAAAAATAATATAAATTGTCTTGAAATTATTGGAGTGTTTGATGGGGTGTATAGACCCCTCACTGGCCAAGAAGGCCTGGAGGTGAGGTTTAAAAGTCAGACAGGCCATCCAATCAGGGTCTGACCATCCAGAGAAGAAGTCGTACCCTGGGAGCACCCAGGGAGGATCAGAATGTGGTCTGCCTTGGGCTGGTGAGCAGGAGAGACTCAGCACCTGGCAGCAGGAAGGAGAGCTGGCAGCCCTGAAGGCAATGTTCCCCTAAGCTGGGTGGCAATTAGGTGGGGCACGGACTGGAGTAGGAAGTGTCCCAGAGAAGCTGATGGGAAACTGAACACCCTATGAAGCCAGGTAAGTCTCCAAGTCAGCCCACAGGGCCCTGGGTCAGAACCCAGTGGAGTAGGGTGGGTCTGGGTTCCCCTACTCCCACTCAAGTCATGACCACTAGGCGGGATTGCCACCACAGAAACCCTAAGCACCAGATGGAGCTGCTGTCCACTGAACTGGGGCCACTAGGTGAGACCACGCCATCATGGACTATAACCATTAGGTGGGGTACCCCTACACCACTCCCTCGATCACAGAGTGAAATATGGTAATGAAAATTAGCAACGTAATGAGCAGGTCGGAGGTGTCTAAGGGTGCTGTAGGGATCAGAGTTGAGTCTGCTCTTTATTTAATATCTTCATTGACGAACTAGAAGAGCAATCATAATGTTAATAAAACTCAGATTATACTGAACTGGGAACAGCTTTGAACACAGTCAAGACCAAGAAATACTATAAATGCTCCTAGACAAGTGAGAAAGATGAAACCAAATGCTATATACTGTGTGGCTTCTGCCAACTTCCTGCATGATCAGTATAGCCTACTTTGCATATATTCCTGCTCTTGCCTATTCTGTAAGGAATCATCCCCTGCCTAAACAACTTGTAGACTATGCATTTCACTTATACTTTTTTGTACAAATGCTGCTGTTCTGCACCTTCAGTGACCAGCCCCTGGAAGTACTACACAGTTGCTCTGTTTTCTATATTTGAAGGTATACTTTTCATTTTCTATTAGTTCTGTTTTGGATGTTTTTAAATTTCATGCAAACAGACTAGTCCAATGTACTTTTGACTGCATATGCAAACAGTATAGTAATTCTCTCTATCATTCTGGTGCACCAACATCTACGCCACTGCATTTAGTTGTCCACACCTCAATGCCAGAAATATATTGTACTGCATGGAGTTCAGAGAAGACTAATGACAAAGTGAGCAAAGGATTGTCAGACTAAGTTATGATTCAAGATTAAAAGTGTGTGGCTTTCTTAAGAAATGACTGATGGGTGAACATAAGTCTACAAATATCTGAAAGGTATAAATATAAGAATACAGAAGAATTATTTAGGCTAGCAACTGGGTGTAGAACTAGGGGTGATGAGATGAAACTAAAGAAGGAGAAGTTTCAGTAACTATTTCTTGAAAGTGAGATGTATTAAACTATGGAATAGTCTCCTAAAAGAAATGGGGAAACCTGAATACTTGGGGCACTAAGAACTGCTGTAGAGTGGACAAAAAATAAGAAAAGTGTATGTTCTTACTGTGTAGAGGGAAATCCAGAGTTGGCAGGGCAGTGGACTGAATAACAAAAGGATTTTAGCTTTCACTAACTTATCTATTTGAGGGTCCTGTGGCATCTTTAAGACTATCCGAAGTATTAGGAGCATAAGCTTTCGTGGATAAGATCCTCACTTCTTCAGATGCGGCTTTTTTTTTTTTTTGCTTGGGGCGGCAGAAATGCTGGAGCCGGCCCTGGTCATTTGGTCTTGCATCTGAAGAAGTGAGGTTCTTACCCATGAAAGCTTATGCTCCCAATACATCTGTTAGTCTTAAAGGTGCCACAGGACCCTCTGTTGCTTTTTACAGATTCAGACTAACACGGCTACCCCTTTGATACTTATCTATTTGAGAAGTTTTAAGATTCTGTTGATAGGAATCCTAAATTCTATAGGGACACTACTGCAGGCAACAAAATAAAATGTCAATGTCCTAGAGCAACTAAGCTAATTGAACTGAACCTGAACAAGGGAGCAACTGAAACTAATTGGCTGATTCTTGTTTTGCTCCTCCTTCTTCTCGTCTGGACAGAGTTTTGGCTATCCTATCACTTTTCCAACCGTGTCTTTTCCAGCCATGTCTTTTCCTCTTGATTCTCACCTCACATTAGTGTAAATGAGGAGTGGTTCCATTAAATTACATTGATATCATTGAGTAGAAAATGAGGCCTATTACTTGTACATAATTTCTTAACGCCGAAACCCTACAGCACATGCCACCTTCTTGGAAATAGATAAGCACTTGTTTGCTAGATTAACATAGGAATCTGCTGATGTTTGTCTCTTTCTTGTTGTGCCCACCGGCATCAGTGACTGTTTATAGAGACCCTTTGTACAATGCCTGTTTAGATCTGAGAGCTTGACATTCTGGGCAGTTTGGTTAAATGGTTTGCCTCTGCTGACAGGCTCTCACTCAACAGTATCCTTAGAAGTACATTTATCTTGTCTCAGATACAACACTCTCACCTTCACTCTATGATACTTTGCTCCTCAGGATCACTAAAGTTTGAGCCTTTATATCAGACATGCCAAACCTGCAAAAAACCCCAGCAGAAATTGGGATTGTTTTTGGTTTAATTTGTTTGTGAGCTGCTTGTTGGCTAGTTTTTGGTTGTAGCTTGTTGCTTGTTGTAGCTTGTTGCTTCTTTTTTTTTTTTTTGATCGGCTCCCAGCAAGCAGGGCAAAGGGGGAGAGAGTCAGGGGTGCACAGCGGGCCCACCACAATCTCAGACTGCATGCCGGGGGGATCTAGTCACATAGGGTGTTGGGGTTCTTAGGGATTGGCTTGTTTTGGCCTTGTTTTGAAATGGGATTAGCTTGATTTTTGGCCTAGTGTGAAAGTCAGGGTGGTTATTTACCGTGTGAAAGTTGCTAATGGTTTTATATGCTTATTGAATCTCTTGACTTTGAATAATTTCCTGATTATGGGTAGAAAACTGATTTGGTCTGAACAAGCAGGGTGATATGTCATTTGCAGGGCCGGCTCCAGGCACCAGCTTAACAAGCAGGTGCTTGGGGCAGCCAAGGGAGAGGGGCAGCACCTGCGGCAATTCGGGGGGCGGCAGATCCCTCACTCCCTCTAGGAGCAAAGGACCTGCCACCGAACTGCCGCCGCCGATTGCACTTTTTTTTTTTTTCCCAATTGCCGCCGCCGGTCATGATTGCGATCGCCGTGGTTTTTTTTTGTTTTTGCTTGGGGCAGCAGAGATGCTGGAGCCGGCCCTGGTCATTTGGTTTCTTTTTGTTTAATTCCAGGAAGCACGTTAGTTCTTTTTATTTCTAAAATAGGTCTTGGTCTTTGTCATACCATTTTCTCCTCTAAAAGAGTGTAACCCCCACCTTCACCCCTCTCTACACGTTCCTGAGGTATTGAACTACAGTGACATGAATACTGTGTTGTTGTTTTTTAATCTGGCATTCTGTTGCTAATATATTGTTCTAATGGATAAAGAACATGGAAAGTATTGAATTATTGACAACAGAAGCAAAAATATTGTAACAGATATGGAATAATGTCTATGTAATTAAATGGAGGACTTTCAATGATCTTGTAAAGCTTCTTGAATGTATGCAAGAAGCTAGAAATGCCTCGTTAAAAGGCACTGTATGGACAAATATTCTAAGCACTGTAAGAGGAAAGATGAGCTTTTATATTGATAAGCTAAAGTAAAACAGGAATTAATAGTGTTGGATCTATTGTATTGTTATGTATGCAAATTCTGTTGACATTGATGGAATTTCTATATGCAATTTTCTCATCAGGGTGTATGCATAAACTAAACTGTTGGCTAATGTAGTATCACCTTACAATATTTGGCATGCAACATGTATATGCTCTGCCAGATTTACCAGCAAACCAGGGGCCAGTCATTTAAAAATTCATTCTTAAAATCCTTTTGAACAAGTAGATCAAAGAGTTCTAATACAAAAACTGTATTGTAACTGCTGTCTTTAAATGTTCATAACTCTCAAACTACTCACTTAATTTTCTTCAAATGCAGTTTGTTTCCAAGGAAAGACCTTCTGGTCTGAACATATGGGGAAAGAGTGTGTTTTCCATGGTCGGATATATCAATTGAAATAGAGTTTGAAACTCAACCATAACTAGAGTGTGTACTAGAGAGCCCAGCTCTCTTAGACTGATCTAATACACTTGCAAATCTCAAAGCCTTTATTTCCAGAAAATGAAAACTCTTAACACATCACTCAGAATTATTAGTAGCAAACCAAAAGACTAAAAAATAAACAAAACACACACACACACAAATCAAAGATAAGTGCTCCTGGCTTGTCTTGTGACAGTGCTTCCTTAGGCTCAGCCTATATCTATTTTGAGATGGAGAAATAGAACAGAGAAGGCAATGGAAAGTATTTTTCTTTAAATGTGACTAAATTTCTAATGTAATACGAGGAATGCCAGTTACCCCTTCACTAATGTAAGAGAAGCTTTGGTATACATTCCCAGTGAGTCACCTGGGGCCTGATCCAATGCCTTCATTGAAGTCAATGGGAGATTTTCCAGTTACTTTTATGGTCAGTGGATCACATCCTATAGTGTAAAGCACTTTAGGGTTATACTAGAACTAGAATACAACAATTAGATTCCAGTTATCGCTCATGGGCAAATCCTGCACCTTTTGTGCAGGCCACATCAGTTCCCAAATGCAGGTGAAAACGAAGCCAAGCAGTAAAGAGGCTACACACGTTCACTTGGTAATTCCCTCGGACTGGAGAAGGAGCCATGTTGGGGGCATAGGGAGAGCATAGTCCATGTTATTGGCACAGTAAATATCGACTGGAGGAAGGCTAGGGAGGATTCGTCCTTTCTGAACCAATATCGTATTTACATGGACAAAGAAATATTTTATGCACTTTGCTTGCAGGCCCAGTATTTGTCCTTTTGAGCACTGAGGCTTGGTCTATACTACCAATTTATGTTGGTATAACCACATCGCTCAGGGGCATGGAATATTCACACCTCTGAATGACTCAGTTATATCAACCTAACCTCTAGTGTACACAGCACTATATTGATGGGAGGGCTTCTCTCATCAACATAGCTATGAGCTCTAA
Organism: Trachemys scripta elegans; assembly: GCF_013100865.1. Classification (NCBI taxonomy): domain Eukaryota; kingdom Metazoa; phylum Chordata; order Testudines; family Emydidae; genus Trachemys; species Trachemys scripta. The sequence goes on along the minus strand of NC_048298.1, from coordinate 39,272,976 downwards.
GGAAGGTGGCATACCTACACCAAAGTTAGAAGCTCTGCCGTCAACTTAGGTAGCATCTTCAGTAAGTGTTACAGCGGCACCATAAGTGTAGACAAGCCCCAAGACTCTCCTTGTATTGTGCTCTCCGATAAGTCATATGTTGTTAAATCCCATGTTATACTTTAACCACATCAAATCTGTTCAAATGACAATTCAAATGATCAGAAATTTAAAACAAACAGGGAAACAGAAACAGGAACTGTCAGGCCCGTTGTCCATCTAATCCAGTATCATATCTCCAACAGTGGCCAGCACCAGATGCTTCAGAGGAAGGTATAAAAACCCTGCAGTAGGCAGGTGTGGGATAATCTGATCCCCCTCCCCCATCAGATCTCATTCTCATCTCTAATAGTTAGAGACAGGCATAAGCCATGAAGCACAAGGTTTAATATCCCTCACAAAATTTTTGTTATGATAATTTTGGATATCTTTGGTACATATATAAATGTCCAATCCATTTTTTAATTATGTCAGATTTTTGGCCTCAAGAAATTTCTCAGTTTAATCATATGTTGTGTAAATTTTTTTCTCCTTTTCACAGTTTTGAATTTCCCATGCAATTCCTGGTATTCACAATGAAGCAGATAGTTTAGAAGTTGGATTTAGATTAAATTAATAAACCAACTAACAAGGAATCTAAACTAGAACAAAAATAGATAATTAAGAGTAGTGAACATGTTAAAAAATATTATTTTAAAATAAAGATTTCTTATGTTCCAGCAAGACTGTTTATTTTCTTGCATTACAATAACTATCAGGAAAATAAACATAAAAGAGGTTTGTTTTATTTTGAGCTCTATCACAATTCTAGCCCCTGCTGTTTTCAACAATGATTCCAGAATTGGCTTGCTGCTCTACAACTTGAGTGTTGTTGAATGTTGCTTATAATTTTGGTCAATGGCCAAAGAAAATGATCTTCTTACCTTTCCCCAAGGGCAATACAATTTGTCATGCTTGTAAATTTTATTTGTGCTAAAGCATTAAAACCTTATGTGTTTTTAATGGACTAAATTAACAGTTTATTTGGCTGGTTTAATTTGTTAAAACATATAGGATTGGGCCAGAGTGCAGGGAGCAAACAGGTGAGCCTGCACTCTTATCATTCTGATGTTAATTAGTTCCCCTTCAGAAAGCTAATGGAGGTAATCAGGCTGGCCCACTGGATGAGATAAGGAGTCAATTACCCATCAGCCCAAAGCTGATAAAGAGGCAGGAGGGAAGTCCCAGGGAGGAGAGAGATAGGGGATTAAGGTTAGTTGACCCCTGTTACATGGACACCTCAAGCATCTCAGGCCCTGGAGAGAGTGCCCAAAAAGTGCTGTTGGTGCTGTAAATAGTCTGTTACCCAGGGATTGTTGTGGAAATGGTGGAGGAAACTTAAAATAAAAGGGTACCAAGAAGGCACAACCCTTGGTCCATGCAGTTTCTGCAGAGAGAAGCCAGGTCTTTTGACACGGATAAACCAAATCAGTATATTTACTTGCAGTGAAAATCTCTCAAGAGTTGTCAGTTACCTACGAAGGGCTGAAGTTTTAAAACATAGCAACAGCTAGTATAGGATTGCACTGAATGCCTCATATATTTAAAAAGCAGACTGGTTTGATATTGCACATGCGTAAACAGTGTTTCTATGAATTTGCTGCATTTGTAGAGCAGAAAGTGTATCTAAAATTAAATTTATTCTCTTGGATTGCAGCAGTGATAAACTCATGTATATCATCTTTTCATCAATGTCTGGCAGCTCAGTCCAGGAAGTGTTTATTGTCCATCATTGAATATAAAACTATGTTTGAGGGACAAGTGTTTCAGGAAATCCAGCTAAAGATCTGTTAAATGCTGAAACATCCAATTGAAAAATCTAGAACCAAGCCAAAAAAAAAAAGCATCTGTTCTTTGTTACTTCCTTTTTATTATTCCTTCTACTGAAACAACTAATATGTGGACATCATATTTTAAAAATGTAATATTTCTTCTGGCTTTCATTTTTCAATATGTGACCAGTAGAGCTAGTTGGAAAATGGAAATCCCTTTCTCTGAAAGATTTTATGTGAGATTTTTATTTATTTATTTTTTAAAGATTTCATCCTTGATTGGGACAAAAATTAAAAACCATGACATTTTTTTGCAGGAAGGGATTTCCAGAAAAAATTATTTGGTGTTTTTGGAAGAACCAAGACAGAGTTGTTCCAGCTGCCTGCCTGGAAGGTTCTTATCAATTTTAATTTCTCATTGCAGGCAGAAAGTGTAATTTACAAGAGCTTTCCACAGTCTAGCTTCCCGAGTGGCAGATAGCTGGGGAACACTGCATCTCCACCCAGGGCTGAGCACTTTGACTCTCCGGCAGCTGGAGTTGCATGGAAGATGGGGAGGCTGAGCACCTCTGTGCCTCCCCGGTAGCTAGAGCTGGCGGGTGAGGTTGGGAGGTGGAGACCTGGGGAGTCAGAGGCAAGGTGCTCTGTTGTCTAGGCAACCAGAAATTAGCCATCATTTTAATTTTCCTGACAGAAAATTTCAGTTTTGTGAAAAGGGCATATTCCATTGGCAAATCATTCCAACAGAAAATTCTCAACCAGCTCTACTGATTAGTGTGTGCAGATAATAACTATCTGCATCTCTGTGATGAGGTTTTCTGTTAGTCTTCTCTGTGTCCATTCCTTCACATTACACCAGTTTGTCTTGGAAGGATGCTAGTAAAATGCTTCAAACACACTCTGTGGTTTGTGCTGCCTTTTTTTTTTTAACTGACAAACTAGACATTAGCCAGGATTCTTATGGGTGCATGTTAAACCACACACAAAAGGCATACTGTGAAATTTGCAGTTCAGCAGCCATGTGGCTGATTAAGATTAAGGACTAGAATATATCTTTGAAAGCCTGAGCCACATTAGGGCTGTGAGCGACATTGTTTGAGTGGTGGTGCTTGTGGCCAGAGGCATTCTTTGGGTTTTAAGGAGCAGTTGGTTCAACCCCTTTTGGAGGTGTAGCATTCACTGCCCTTACTACCTTCTCCAGACTGCCAATCTGTGTTAGAAAAGGTGTGACCTTTGTCATACCCCCACTTGGTCATGGCCCCTTAGTATGTTGCCCCCTCTCACTGCACTGTTACTCCCTTGCACTTTGCACTCAAAGATCACGAGCACTGAATGCACTGGACTTCTTGTATTCTGTTGGTACAATTAGTATTTAATTTGCTGGAATTATATTGTTTCAATAAAACAAGTGCAGTTTCTCAAGAAGAGCCCAGTTGGGAATAAGGAATCGAAGTAATTAAAATCTAACAGTGAGTAATGTATATTATTCTAGGACTTTATTTTTACAGTAATATTATCTTTGGTTATATTATCCAGCTTCTGTGAATGCCAGAGCTGCTTCTATGAAAGGGAATGTAGTGTAGAAATGTTTATTGCCGACTCACTCTTCTCCCCCAACTCACTGTAATGATCACTGCTCTTTGCCTCACCAGACGTATAGTATGGCCAAGAGTGGGGAAGTGAACAGAGTAGTACACCTCTGGTTGGGGGACACCCTTCCCACCCTGGAGTATCAGACATAGGACTCCTGCTGATCAATTGTCTCTTATCCTTCATTCTTATATTCCTGGACTGTTTCCTTCTTGCCCTTTACTGCCTCTCTTCCTGTAACCCCCTCCACCAAGCCTCTGTTGCCTCTTTATCGTCTATGTAGCTTTTTTCCCCCTTGCCTGCACCCTGACTGCAGTGGAATTTCAGTAAATTTCACTTTAAGTTTTGTTTTGTCTCTGAGCTAGTGGAATCCACAACACAGGAGAGAGGCACCCAGCCCAGCTGTAGTCTTTCTACATTTTTTTTTCTCTCCTCCTCGTTATTTTTCTCTCCTCGTTGATATTCAGAGCTCTTCCCAATTTAGTATTATCTGTGAATTTCACTAACATGCCATTTAGTCCCTCTTCTAGATCATTAATAGAGATGTCAAACAAGACTAGACATAAGACCGATCCTAAAGTCATATAGTCATAGACTTTAAGTCCAAAAGGAACCATCAGATCATCTAATTTGACCTCCTACATCTCACAGGCCACCAACACCACCCAGCACACACACACACTAAACCCAACAACTAAAATTAAACCAAAGTATTAGAGTCCAGAAGCAAAGAATAGAAGAGACGGAGGTTCACCAGTGCCCAAGACCCCCGCAATGGCAGGGAAATTATTCAGTGAAATATACCCAGATAATCCTGGCAAGTGAGCCCCACCCACAGACTGCAGAGGAAGGCAAAACAACAACAACCTCACAAGGTCACTGCCAATCTGACCTGGGGGAATATTCCTTCCAGCCCCCACATATGGTGCTCAGTTACAGCAAGAACCAGCCAGCCCAGCATGTGAGACAAAGAATGCTAGGTGCCACCTCAGAGCCAAGGCCCCTTCATCCAATACCCCATCTCCAGTTGTGGCCACCCCGATGCTTCAGAGGAAGGAGAAAAAAACAAAACAGAATACTTGGGGGAGGAAGAGGAAATCCCTTCCCAACACCTGAAATCCTGAAGCATGAGCTCTTAGGAACATAAGACAAACTGGAAGTGAGCCCTAGGGCCCCCTACCATTACAAGCAACCCCATCATACAATTGCACTCATAAATCTGTCCAGTTCTCTCTTGAAATGAAGTGAGTTATCTGGCTACACAACTCCTATTGGTAGGCTGTTCCAGAAATCTTCTTCTAATTTCTAGCCTGTGTTTGATCTTAGCATGTTAATAGCCATTTGTTCTTGTGCCAGCATTGTCCTTTAGCTTAAGTAGCTCTTTATCTTCCCTGGTTTTTATCTCCCGTAATTCATTTGTAGAGAGCAATCATATCCCCTCTCAGTTGTCTTTTTGCTAGACTAAGCCAACCAAGTTCTTCTAGTCTCCTCTTATAAGACATGCCTTCCATTCCCCGATCATTTAGTGGCTCTTCTCTGCACCTGTTCCAGTTTGAATTAATCTTTCTTGAACATGGGTGACCAGAACTGTACACAGTATTCCAAATGAGGTCTTACCAGTGCTTTGTACAATGGCATTAATACTTCTCCATCTTTACTGGAAATGCCTTGCTTGATACCTCCTAGGATCACATTTTGTCTTTTTCTTAGCTGCATCACATTGGTAGCTTAGCGTCCTTCTGTGATCCACCACACCCACAAGCCTCTCTTGTCCTCTATCACTTCCAGCTGATGAGCCATCAGCTTGTAACAGATCTTATTAATAGACCTGAAGTCTGTGACTTTGTGCTATTGAATTTCATCCCATTTTTATCACTTCAGTCTTCAAGGTCAGACCTAATCTTTGAATATAATACTCCAATTCTTCACTATATTGACTTTGTATCATTGGAAAATTTCATTAGCACACTCCTACTTATTGTGCCAACGTCATGAATAAAATATTGAATAAGTTTTGGTCTCAAGATGGATCCTTGAACTCCTCTAGTAACCTTCCTCCAATCCATTAATTCACCCTTCAGCACAACCCGTTGCCTTCTCCCTTTCAGCCAGTTCCTTATCCAGTTTACAATGCTTGTACTGATCTCCATCTTCCTTAATTTAAGTAATAACTTCCCATGTAGTACCATGTCAAATGCTTTATTGAAGTATATTGCATCTCCTGCACTTCCCTTATCTAATAAAATCAGTTATTTTCTCAAAGAAGGAAATCAGGTTAGTCTGGCTTGATCTACCTTTGGTAAACTCATGTTGCATTATATACCCATTACCTTTTACTTCCATGAATTTAATTATTCTTTGCTTTACAATTTGTTCTAAAATCTTGCATACTACCGAGGTCAGACTAACAGGTCTATAATTGCCTGCATCAATTTTTTGCCCCCCTTTCTTAAATATAGGTACAACATTTGCCCAATTTTCCAGTCACATGGTGCTACTCCTGTCAAGGCTAATGCCCCACTCAGGCCCTTTCAACATTTTCTAAGAAGGTCTCTGTATCATCACCTACCTTGTATGTGGGGAATTTCTTGGAATGGGGTGCGATACCTGGAGGAGGACTAGGGTGACCAGATGACAAAGATGAAATATCAAGATGCGGGGGGGGGAGAGCAAAAACAAACAAAAAAACCCACCGGAGCGCTCCCCCGCCACCAGTGGCACAGCCCCATCTCGCTCCCCCATCCCCTCACTCCCGGGCCCTATAAATAAAAACAGTTAAGTGTGTAGTATACTGAAGATATTTGTAAAGGTGCCCATCTACCTGTGCACATTCTAAATGTGCGAAAACCTGCACGGGATGTAACACTTGTACACACATTCAACAGATTTACACTCTGCATGTGTCCAAGTGTTGCTGTACATTGTCACCATTTTTTTTGGCCAGGTCTGAGTGTGCAGTTTCTTGGAAGTGCATGTATTTTAAACCAAGCACACAGATACGTTTTCACTTTCCAAATATCATATATTTTGAGGCCAGAAGGGTCCATTATGATCATCGTGTCTGACACATATGTGCTTTAAATTTTGAACATTCAAAACTGGAGGCATAATAATGGAGCTTTTCCAAAGGCTCAGAGACCAATCTAACTAGTATGGAATCTAGCATACTTTGTGAGTACTCAGCACTTTTCTCCTCCAGACAAATAATAAACACACACAGTGGCAAACTAGAACATTATTTGAAATCATTTCTGTTAACTTCTAGCAAGTTAGGAATACAGCAACTCATCTGGATTCAAGTTTAGTCCAAGTCCATCCATTGTGAGTTAATTATCCATTTAGTTATTATTGGAGTAAAATACAGCAATATGGAAAGCACATGCTGTATCCAAAAGTGTGTTTATAATAATCCCTGGTATGTCATTCAGGGTTTCTTGAGCACTGCATGAATGCTGAATGCCTGTCAACATAAAAATGTTATTCCTTTAAAGCTGTTCTCTGGTTTTGACTTTGCAATTCAGTTGAAATTTCTTTCTTTCCTGGACAGATGTACAGAAGTGTATGTAAACAAGGGATGGATCAGCAGGTCCTTGAGCTAACACCCTGCTCTAAAGCTTTTCAGTTCAAAGCACATAGCTCTACAGTGTGGTAGCTGAGTGTCTCAGGGGCCAGCTCTGAGCAGACTGTGGGTTTTGAGAGGGACATCCCTGAACTGGATGGGTCTTTTAGGGGGATGGGTTTTGACAAACTGTCTGATTGTTTTCACATCACTAGGGGAATTGCTTGCTTGTGTGTGAGATTAGAAAACAGTGGGGAATGACAGCATATAGCAGGTTTCAGGGTAGCAGCCGTGTTAGTCTGTATCCTCAAAAAGAACAGGAGTACTTGTGGCACCTTAGAGACTAACAAATTTATTAGAGCATAAGCTTTCGTGGGCTACAACCCACTTCTTTGGATGCATATAGAGTGAAACATATATTGAGGAGATATATATACATACATACAGAAAGCATGAACAGGTGGGAGTTGTCTTACCTCTCAGAGTTGGTAAGACAACTCCCACCTGTTCATGCTCTCTGTATGTGTGTATATATATCTCCTCAATATATGTTTCACTCTATATGTATCCGAAGAAGTGGGTTGTAGCCCACGGAAGCTTATGCTCTAATAAATTTGTTAGTCTCTAAGGTGCCACAAGTACTCCTGTTCTTTTTGAGCATATAGCAGTGGTTCTAAAACTTTTGTACTGGTGACCCCTTTCACATAGCAAACCTATGAGTGCAACCCTCCCTTATAAATTCAAAATACTTTTTTATATATTTAACACTATTATAAATGCTGAAGGCAAAGCGGGGTTTGGGGTGGAGGTTGACAGCTCGCGACCCCCCATGTAATAACCTCGTGACCCCCTGAGGGATCCCGACCCCCAGTTTGAGAACCCCTGGCATATAGGAAATGTCTAACATTTTCTTCACAGCCTATGGGTGGCTTTATGTTATAGCTGAAATGAAAGCATAGCTGTCAAGGCACTAGTTTGGCTGGACCAATCTCAAATTTTGAAACCCGTCCTTGATGTTACAACTAGCTAATGTGCCAGGACTGTATGCCACTAGTAGGCAGCTTTTCTAAATACTCTTTTTCCTAGTGGCCCATTGGCCTTGGTCCCATTCCCTGGAGGTGTCTCCTGCCAGCAGCAGCTGTATGCAACTTCTACCTACGGTGGCTTCCTATCAGCTGTTCAGGGAATGGAGTTGGAAGCTGGCTGCTGCAGAGAGATGGGCAGCCTTCAGGTAGCTGAGGAAAGGAGACTGCATGAAGGTCATTCCCTGGAGGACAGAAGCAGCTATGGGGGTAAGGGAAAGTAGAGAGGAAGAGAACACAGCCAGTGGGAAGGGAAAATAAGAGAAAAGAGAATATAGTCTTGGGGCAGCCCCTGGGCCCCAACTTATTCAGAAAAGTGTTCCTGGCAAACATTTATGTAAAAGTTGAGGGGCATATCATTCCCTTTGCTCTTGGGCATGAAGAGGATGAGACATATAAGTACATGGATGTGGGAGAGGAGACTGAGCATAATTTCTCCTTAACTCTCCATATTCCAAACCCACAATAGGGTGACCAGATGTCCCGATTTTATAGGGACAGTCCCGATTTTTGGGTCTTTTTCTTATATAGGCTCCTATTACCCCCCACCTCCTGTCCCGATTTTTCACACTTGCTGTCTGGTCACCCTACCACAGAAGCCCCTTTGTGAGACACCATTTGTGTGGCGTGCAGAGGTTTCCAGTGATTATGGTTTCTCCCTGAGTTTATGATGATAGGGGCAGAAATGAGAGAGAACCACTCTCCATGGCCTCACCCCACAGGAAAGCCAGGGGAAAATACATATGGGAACTAAGGCTGAGCCTTTCAACAATTATTTCAACATATTCCTCGTAAACTTCAAACCTACCTGAGGAGAGGATGGGATTGCACAAGTGTGGCTGGGGAGGAGAAAGCAGCCTGTTTTCTGAGGGCACCATGTTGTCAGCAGAGAGGGGAAACCTGTAAAATAGCAACTTTCCGGCTATCTTGTTTGTTGACTGCATCCCTTGCCTCTCTATTGCCTACTTACCTGCTTATCCCAGACCAGACATTGTGCTGGGAATTCCACAGGTGGAAACTCAGAGCTTCCCATGTGTCTTTTTCCTCTCAGGAAAATGTTCAGAATTTTTCAGCAATGATTCATGAGTTCATAAAATTGATGACCATCTATAAACTTCTCTTAAACATTCTGAACCAGAACCTTAGCTAGTGTAAATTTCTGATGCTAAACTGAAGTCAATGGAGCTATGCCAATTTATCACAGCTGAATATCTGGTCCATTGTATATTTGTTTACTTTGTGTAAAAATAGGTCCAAACTTAGCAATGTAATATATTGTAAAGTAGGACCCAGAAAATTAAAAGAAAATAGTATGGCACTTAATGATTAAAACTTTTCTAATCCAAGGGCAAATTTTGATGTTCTTTCTGGGTTTTGATCAGTAGCTGAAACCTTAAACAATGGATAATCTTTCAGCATTTTTCAGGCACTGAAGTAATCACCTCTCTCTTGTACTTGGCAAAAAGTTTAGTGTCAAGCAGTGGAGTGGGATAAAGCAAATAGTGAAAAATGTCACAAGAGCATAAAAATAACAACCTCAACTGGAAGCTGAGAAAAGTTGATAAGATGCTGTAATTTGTCGCATTGAATTCCACCTGAATTAAGATTGATCTTTTTCCCCACTGCATTTGAGTTTTAAAAAAAAGAGAGATTTTTGAAGTAAAAGATGAAATTCTCAGGCTAGCAGTATAATAGATTTCATTGATCTTAGAATGGGACAACAATTTATTCATGAGCTTACTTTGTTCTGTATTAGCATACATTTCTTTTTGTACCAAACAGCCATACTAAAGTTGAAATAATCCTGTTATGAGACTGTGACACTTGGTAACCCCCCCACTGACAAAAAATAAGATAAAATAATGAATTACTAGATAACATGCTTTTAGAGTAGAGCTGTAATTCAGTTATAATTTATACCTTGATTTTCCTTTGTGACTGATTTTATTGTGGGATAATAGTCACTTCAGTAGACATTATTCAACTGTTGTTCATGCATGTAGAAACTAAATGATCTAAAACACTAAAGGTATTTCAATTTTTTTTCCCTAATTTTGTTTTTATGAGGGAATTTCTTTTGCTTTTCCGAGCACAAAAAACAAGAGAGAGAAGCTATTTAAACCAGTATAATATTTTGAAATGGGCCAAATAGTTTCTTCAAATTTGATTTTATTTAATGGTTACAAAAACAGACAACTCTAAGTGCATTTGGCTTCTCCTATCAGCATCTTTTCATTCTCCATTGATTTTTCCCTTGTCAATGGTCACCCGTTTCTGCCTCATATCTAGATATCCCTTGCTGCAAATCTACTGAGTTGAATGATTAGAAGGCATCAAGGCTAGAACTGAAATTGTGGGATTTAGCCCTGAGAGAGGGGAGCTGAAGAGTTGCTTCATCTCCTCCTTGCTATATGTGGGGTGATTTTCCCTCCCCAAGGCCATATAAGGGAATAGTTCATGTGTGGATAATTGTATTGTTCCTGCTCTACTGAGCAGGGGGAGAAGGCTTCTTGCTCTGTCCAATCCCCATGCAAGGCTTTGCAGCAATACCTAAGAAAATACCTGACCACTCCTTTGAAAAGACTCTTTTTTGTGTGTGTGCATCATTCTTTAAATCCTGCATGTTAAAATTAAGCCTGTCTGAATTAAGTAAATAAAATCTGTTGTGCTAACTGAATAAAACAGGAAGATGAGTGGAGAATCTAAATAATTTAAACCTGGTAAACAGCCTGCTGAGGACCCATTTATGTCAATACTGCATACCATGCAATGACAGTCTTGTTCAAAGCAATGCCTGTGTCAGGGAGAAATCAGTTATATAAAGAGATTCCTTCATGCCAAAGTTACACACTGAGGAAATTTCTACTGCTTTAGTGCTTTGCATCTCTGCTTCTGCTTCGCCTCCGTCGCTTGTTTATGTAGCAATTAGTAATGTAAGTGCACAGCTAACTCCCATAGCATCCCTTAAAGTTGTTTGCTTAGATTAAACACCATTTGTGCTTAATTTAGATAAAATCAATTGTTTTGTAAAAGCCAGTTGGCCAGTTCATCCCCAATGTAACTGCTTAAGGCAACACAGGTACACCAGGGATGAAGTTGGCTCACTAACCTAAACTTTACTCCTATACCGCAGCTAACAAGGATGTCAAATTTGCATCATATCCAGATTCTTCCTTTTGCCTGTTTTATTTAGAGCATTGTGCAAAGCTATAAATGGTGGAAGCATTAGTACTAAATAACTTATTAACTAGTTTGCATTTTGTCTTTCCATTGCTATAGAAATTTTGACGTTTTTTCCACTGCTAAGGTTTGGAAACAGATTTACACCCGGGAGGCACACTGAGGTCTTTCACTTTGGGCATTGTCACATTAAGTTAATTTGCAACCAGCTGCATGTTTACTCCAGCTGGGGAGGCGAGGCCTTCCTTTCTTCATATTCACTTTTCTAGCTACAACACTGAGAGCATGCAAGGAATATAAAAATATGAGCAATGCTAATGTTTAACTCCCTGTTGTTCGGCACCAGAACAACATGGTAATAGAAAACAATCAAGAGGTGGGAGTGCCAACTACTAAACAATAACCTTAATTGTAGAGATAAAAGATATTCTGATTGCGGTGCATATGAAAATGATGCTGTTTAGGTGTTCAAGTGACACATTATTACTACATATGCATCTAGACATTTCAGCTGAATAGCAGAGTAAAGAAAACATAATTGGAATCATTAAAATATGCATGTTTTTTGTTTGCTTGCTCTTTATATCAATAACAAAATTGAGAGGTTTATTTGTTGGGTATGTAATTCCCTTTTATGTCCTACAAGGGCAGTTCTTCAAAGTCCTAGGCCATTTCACCAGCACAAGTGGCTTTTTTCCCCTGCATGTCCCTATGTTTCATGTGTAATCTGGTAATAAAAGACAACAGCAAAAATGAAGTAAAACAGATCTAAACCTTTTATTTTTGATATATTTTTTCTATTCCCTCTATTCCGCTCCCTGTCATTTAGGTGACTGCACAAGTGGGATGCTGACAAATTCTTTACATTAAAACCATGCCAGCACCAAGCTCTGCTCCTTTGTGTTCTGGCTAAATATATGCTAAGCAGCTTGTATCCTCCTGTCATCCTTGTAGATTTTTTATGCCTCTTTAGCTGCTTGATTTATCTCCACACCCAGAGATCCCCTTTATAAGAATTCCCATTGAATGAAATGATACTTATTCATGTGAGCAGCGCTGATAAACTGCAGGCCTCACGGTTGCTGAATACAGTATTGTGTTGATTATGCCTTTACAGATGTCATTTTTTATTAGTAGGCAAAATAGGTTTAGAAACACGTTTTCCCTTTATCCATCCAAGGAAACCAGAGCAGAAAGGCTGAGATCCAACAACTGGCTCTTCAGTTGATGGTAAATCACTCTGAACCATACCTACAACACTTGACCTATCTCGGTCTAGAAAGTCTCTGCCACTGTAATTGAGATTCTCAACCCTTCCATGGAGATTCATGCATTAAACTTTGGTCAGTGTCATGAGACATGCACTACACATCCCACACTTTCCCCTTCCTGTGGCCTGACGCTGGGGAGAATTTTATGGAAAAATCATATACTATACAATTTTTATGACATCTTATATTAAGGAAAACATCACAAACCACAGCTGATTAGAATCCTATAGAAACTAAGAGCTTGATTCAGCAATCCCTCCAATCCTGCTTGCCCACTCCCTGAAAAGACAGCTGGCTTTCATTCTGCAAAGCCAGTTTTTACACAGAAACTAAATCTGTGTTTTGGTTGGATTGGGTCATTAGTCCAATAAAATCGAAGGTGTATGTTACATTGTGAACTCTGGAACACAGACTAATAACATCTTCTGCACACATTAACTGTTCTGTCAGAGAAGCTAATATAAAATTAAATGTTGATCTGCATCTAGTTCTTTGTTTAACCCAAGAATAGGGAAAAAAGAAGAACAAATAAATGATTTATAAAAAAAATAGTGTCAAGAATATGCTTAATATTCAGTGGGATCCTGGTCTATGATTAAGGCAGCTAGGCACTATGGTGGTGATAATAATATAATCTTTGTATGAGGTGCACAATACAACCATACTTTTCCTGAGATCAATGCATTAAAACTGGATTGGCATCACAGGTACTTCCACAGCCAACAATCTCTTGTCTAAAATAATTAAAGAACCTATTTTGCAGTTTTAAACCAGTTAGCAGAATCATGTTTTGACTTTGGGTTCCAATATGAGATGAGGTATATGGGTGAATTTGTAAACAGAATCAGATGATATATAATTCAGAGACTGTGAGCCAGTTTCTGGGCCTCCACTCTTGCAGCCCCAAACAGCTATCAAAATGGCGTGGACCACCTGGAAAGTCTCCTTTTCTAAGGGAAACACCTGGGTTATGTAGCGCTAATATTGTGGGAGAAGAGGGTGTCTGGGGAAAGAGGCATGCGGTATAGCCCCATTGGCCTGCTGGCTGCAAGACGTAAGTTAAACAGCTGTTGGAGACCTGACTAGCCACCAGTTAGCTTTAGAACTTGGGGCTATATAGGGGACATAGATACATTGCCTCCTATCCTCATCATAGCTTGGATACAGCTTAGGATCTAGGACAGTGTTTTTATTTCTACTTAACAGGCAATCACGGTGCTGCTTATTTCAAAACAAGAACTCCCAGATTGCAAAGCACATTGCAACCCTAGTATTGAAGTTACCAAAGACAGACAGTATTTTAAAAGATATGTATCAATATTACAATCTGATTCATACTGAATTTTAAAGCTGGGTCTATAAAATATAGTGTAACACATGTTGATCTTTTAATTATGGCTTTTTAATTTACAGTTTAAAAATACTTTCCCTCTCTAGTACTGATAAAACACTATTCCTTGCATCTCTCATATTTAGGTCTAGCATGATTGTCTATTTTCAGTATACTACCTGCTTATTCTGAATCAATGCTTTAAATAAATAATCTGCTTGGCTTAAGTTTTGTGTGTTTCAGAAGGGTACCATATTTGATAAATTATCAGTGACCTCATTTACAGAAAGGTAAAACAGTCTGGTGAAAGAGTAGCCTATAAAATGTGCTTCATTGTTGTTTACTATGTGCCAGTGTCTTTTATGCGTAATTAGGGAAAAGTGATTATAAAGTAGGAAAAAGCTTCCTGATAAAAATCAAGGCTGCATTATTTTCAGGGATGCTGGAACTAGGGGTAAGGCAGCACCCCATGGATTGAAGTGGTTTCCAATAGATATACAGGATTTACAGTTTTGTTCAATGGCTTTCAGCACCATCGCTATAAAAATCGTAACAATACCACTGGATATCTTAAGATTTTTTTTTCTGCCTTTATCTTACCTTTCAGTTCTGTTCCCTTCGAGTCCCTCCTCTGTAGTCTCAGAACAGCAGGTGGCTGATAGATCCCAAACTACTAATCAACTCTTAGAAATTCTCTGCATGCCAGAAATATATATATATATATTTATATTTACTGGCATCATTATGAGAGTTCTGTGATTACAACTATTTCAGATAAGGATTTAATGAAAAGAACTTCATTTAGGCAACATTTCATTCCTATGGTAAACATCTCCTTTGGCTACATTTTAATACTGACAGTGTTACCACTGGGGAAATGTAAAAACACAGTGTGAAGATAAGTGAATTCTGTACAAAAATTGCCACCACGAGCTTCCTGTCAATCTTAACTTGACAAGCCAGACATATTGATCGGCAAGTACTCTGCAGAAGATTAAGCAGACTCAGGACACAGAGTAGGTGCTGGTGGCATACTTCTTTTCAGAAATTATGCACCAAACTAAAATGACTACTGCTTGAGAATGTTAGATTCACTCACAGTGACTGTAAAATACAAATTGCCTCCAAGTCCCTAGCAAAATTACAATAAAGATACATTCAACCTAAACTGTTATAGGGTAAATTGCTGTAATTTGCAATAGCATTTACAGGCACTGTTGCTATTGCAGGTAAATTAATGTTTTATGCTATGTAGCCATTGGAACATGTACATTAAGCTTTATGACTATGGTCATGCTTTTCATGTTAAGTGACAATATTCAGGTCTGACTTCTCACCAGGCCTTTTTCTTCATGAGAAAAACAATTCATAGGTTGTCCCTAAAGTTTTTACAGTTAATTGGATGTTATAGTAAAGTCATTTTGATTTATGAAGATTTCAGTGATCTAGAAACGTATGGCTAGGCTTTGTGCTACTTGTTGGAGTGCTTTGATTTTATTGTTGTTGCTAATGCATTAGATGTGGACCCTTGCTGATAAAAGGCATGAAAGGCATTTACTTTATGTACCATGTTTCTGAAGAATGTCAGAAGAAAAAAAAACTGCTGAACAGTTTGGCAAGAGTTCAAGTGCTCTGCTGGTAAGACATTTACTTATTTCAATTCACTTAGGGGATATGTGAGGACTTGCTTCTTAAATCCACTGGGAAAAAGGAAACAGACACTTTGAAGCGTTTGCATATCAATCTCTAGAAAAGTAATCCTAAATTACTTCTTCGCCTGCTGATTAAAATCAAATCCAGTATCTGATAAATATATATGATATGTCCTTGATCAGGGGTTATGGGTCTGATCTTATTCACAGGGGCAGACATTCAAATATGGGACAACATTAGCTAATTTTTTTTTGGTTGTTGTTGTTGCTGCAAGAATGACCATTATATCCAATGCTTCCACTTGGTCTATTAGCTCTCAAGAATATCTCTTCCTCTTTTCATCCATCAGCCATTCAGCAGCAAGGACTCAGCATGGTTAATAATCCCAATTAAGTCCTCTTAAAAGAATTAGCCTACTTCTTATACTAGACATATTAAATTTGATAAGGAAGTTGAAGATATTTTTGTCCTGATTTCTGTGTCCGCCAGTTTGGAGAGAAAAAAAAAAAAGCACCTTACATGACCACACAAGCTGTTATCTGTTTTTCTCATTGAAATGAACAGTATGTTGCCTGCTTTCAGGTTAGTCTAACCCTGGCCTTAGGGCAACAGTAGTTTTAAATGAACAACTGGCTAACCATTACAAATGTCATCTCTTCTGCTGATACTCCATCATCTGTTACAGTGTTGAAGCATTTCTGCCACATATCTCTGTATACTTGATAATATTGTTCACTTTTAAAAATACAATGTGTCCAAACAGCTGCTGAACTGAAGAGAAAAAGAAGACAGAGTTCCTGGGCACCTTTTGGATTGATGTTTATAGAAACATTAAAAATTATACATATTTGTTTCCCCTTGGTTAAAATTTATGAATTTGGTCCAGGGTGAAATTTTACCAGTAAAAATAGCAAAATATCTAGCACCTTCAGGAAAATCTGAAGCAGGCCAAACCAGCTGCATTTGAGTTTGCCAAATCTATCCTTAATAAAGTTAACTCTCTTTCGCTGACACAGTGGTGAAGCCATGGGGTAAAGTATAATCACTTCAGGGTATTGTGACGTTTACATCAAGATATCATTTTGCAAATGTCATTGTGTCATGGCGCTATTGAAAATAACTAGTTAAGGAAAGTTACACACTCTGGTAGCCTCTCTCCAGACTGTACAAAGAGAAGATAGGGCTTCATGTCTCTGCAGCTCATTCAAAGAGCTCTGGACTATAGCCTCAGATTAGTTTGGGGTGTAAAATTACACGAGCCATGAATAATAGGTGCTATTACTCCACAGCTACATACAAAAAAAAAAAGATTGTTGAGTTGGAGATTGGTGGAGCACACACAGAGACATTATGAGCTTTGGTTAGTACAGACAAGTATAACTGAAATAATAGGAAAACAAGATAGAGTACAAAAAGTATAGCATGATATACAGGATCATGCATATTTACAGCTTTAGGCTGTTACAAGATAAAGCACTCCCCCAGTGTAGATATACATACAATCTTATATAGGCCATTAGAAGCAAAGATGGAAGAAACAGTCAGTGGAGCACACCACAAGAGGGCTTGTTCATATTCAGGCTTCCGCTATTTGGTTATCCTTGGTGTCCCAATTAGGAGTTGATTTGACCATCTTTCTATATACCTTTTTCCTCACATCCCTCATAAATCTAGGACTATATTTGATTTAGGTCTGAGCCCCCTACCCATGTTTGTCATTCTACAGGACATAGTTAAGGTTCTGATGCTAGCATAAACTATTTGTGCTATACATTTCATAATGGCTTTGATACATAAATATGTGTTTTCCAGTTACACGTTCCCCCAAAACCCCTAGAAATCCATTATGTCAAGGTTCTGTGGTGTACTTGTTTATCACAAGCTAGATATTGCAAAATATTATTAAATTGTATCACCTTAGGTTAAGCAGTCATGCTAACTCCTCTGCTACTTTGGCTAAATATCAACATTTCTAACAGGCTTACTAGGCCTCAGCTGATTGCCAACCTCCTCTAATTGTTATACAGATTCTTATGTTTCCCTATTTTTGTTACAGCTCTAATAGTGTTACTATCTTAAAGCATTCTAATATGTCAAATCAAATTATATATAATTTAATCTTCACCCTAAAAGTAGCTTGGGGTTACAGGTCAATGTCAATGAGGGTGAAAGCCTGGTCCCACTGAAGTCTATGGTAAACTCCCATCGACATCTTTGGGGCCAGGATTTCAGATTGTGAGCCCATACCCAGAATGTAGGTAGCAGGAGAGTAATGAACACTTCTCTTACTATCTGATTCAGAACAGAGTACTTGGGGGGCTTATCATCAGAGTAAGGGCAAAATAAGAGGGCCACTTTAGGAACCTCCAGTGTAGTATGAATGTCTATTTTGGATCTAATCCTAAACGCATTTCTGTGGCAGGACACCTCTTGAAATAATTGCACATATAGAGGGCTTGCAGTAACTGGCTCATTATACCTCATATTCAAAGGTGGGGTCTTTAACAGTAGCTTCAAATTCTACATATGGTTACCACAAAAAAGAGCCTAAGAAAATAAAAGAGCTATTTATGTGTCTGGAAATGCTGGTTTGAGGATCTGGTCATAGGATCTCCTGCTAAGGAAGCCAGGTTTGAAAATTAGACTCAAAGAGTGAAATTCACCCATGTGCAGTGGGCTTTGGAGTTGTGCAGCACTTATGTTCTGCAAAGGAGGACCATAACTGGTGTAGACACCTTGTACACATGGGTGGATTGTGCCAACAATGACAAAATTCTCATTTATTATTCCTCTCTCTCCTGCTGTTTTCAGTTGAGAGTACAGTAAATTAAAGTTTACTGACACACATTTTACTTAGCCAACTTAGGTCTTTCTAGAATGTTCCCAATGCCTTCATCTTCCTGGATGACATTTATGAAATTACAGCATATAATTACATTAGGATAAATATCCAGTGTAAATAATGAAACTATGAACACACTTCTGTTTGCTGTAAAATAAGATTATCCCATTTACTTTCCTTTATAGACTAGTTTTTTTAAGAGTCATTTTGTGAATATGACACTTTGGCACTGCCAATTTCTGTTCTGCATGATGTTCTGCTCAATGTACAAATCAAAACACATCTTTATAATTCTCTGAACCACAGGTTCAATGTCCCTTATGAGCCTCAAGCTGCTTCTTTCTTCTTTATATACATCACTGTCAACAAGAATAAAAAAATTGGTTCTATAATGATTATTCTTGGTGATTCAAGATAATGAAGTATGCAGTGGAAAGATTACCATCTAATTTTCATAAAGTATCTATTGTGAAGGAGACTGAAAGTGGAAAACAAATGCTTTTGACTAGAATATTGAGCCAGCATGACATCAAAATTACAAAAGAAAATTATTTGTCATAGACATTGATGTGAAATATCCAGATGTGAGACATCAGTAACCAGGGGTTATTTCCTCCAATGTGCCCCAAGGGTGTAAATAAATGAATCTATCCTGAAACAGACACATAGTGAGAAGAACATATAGTGAGAAGAAAGAACCACATGGGGTTACCTTTCTCTTTTTAGTATCTTCTCTATCCTCTAATGATCACTTTTCTGGCTTAGATTTGACAATTTTTCCCGAGGAGGAGGAATGGGTAAACATCTTCCTCTGAGCCTCATGTTTCTCCAGTTCTGTGATCAACTAGCCCCAGGATATGTGCTAAAGAAACTGTTTACTTATTACTCTATAGAAATTCATCTGTTAATCTCTGAGCTACAGCCCTCAGAGCAAGATGGCGATATCGCCTACTTGACTAATTCATGTTTAAAAGAAATCCTTTGGGGCAATCTTGTATTCTTCAAGCACTTTGTAGGAGAAAGGGGTTCAGTCCCTGGTCTAACACACCAAGGGTGTCAGTGCTGGTGGTCTGGGGAAATGTAGTTACCTTCTTTGTATGTTCTGGGCTGAGAATTTATTTTTGAAAAGATCATTGAACATCCATCAGACCATAATTATAATAATTTTTCACTACAATATAGGCTGGATATGAACCACTGTCCTACAAGTGAAAAACTGTTTCACCCTTTACCAAATTCTCTAAGCAATTTAATCATCCTACAGAAAAGCTTTTAATTTTATTCCTAATATAATATTTTGACACATAATCCTAGTCTTCTGTAAGTAATCACTTTAATTAAAACATTACAGTTAGCTTCTTTCAAACAGTTTTATTCCCCATCATAATTATTTTCTCTCTTCATATCTCAGCAAAACATCCTCAAGAGAACCTAAATTATTTTATCTGTTGGCAGGAGAAATATACGTTCTACCTGAACATGATGAAACATTTAAATAGTAATTTATTATCATGGCTATAGTTAATGCCCTACCTAAGCCATATATATATATATATATATATATATATATATAGCCTTCTTCACTAGAACATGACAATTGTTTCAAGATTTCCACCATAAATCCAGTTCCCAGAGTTTGTAACTTTGTTAGAAGCAATTTCTGGGCATTGAAGCTTGGTTTACATCAATTCATAGATTCTGAGGCCAGAAGGAACCAGTGTGATCATCTAGTCTGACCTGTATAACACAGGCCATAGAACTTCCCCAAAATTCCTACAGTATATCTTTTAGAAAAACATCCAATCTCTATTTAAAAATGGTCAGTGATGCAGAATCAACCAAAACCCTTGATAAATTGTTCTGATGATTAATTACTCACTGCTAAAAATGTATGCCTTATTTCCAGTTGAATTTGTCTAGCTACTGCTTTCAGCCATTGGCTAGTGTTAAACCATTCTCTGCTAGACTGATGAGCCCATTATTAGCTTATTAGCTACCCATGTAAGTCGCTATTGATTGTAATCAAATCACCCCTTAACCTCTTTGTTAAGCAAAACAGATTCAGTTCCTTGAGTCTACCACTATAATGCAGGTTTTCTAATGCTTTACATCATTCTTGTGGCTCTTCTCTGAACTCTCTTCAATTTATCAACATCCTTTTTAAATTCTGGGCCCCAGTATTCCAGCAGTGGTCGTCCTACTGCCAAATATTGAAGTAAAATATGTTCGCTACTCCTACTCAAGAGTCCCCTGTTTATGCATTATAGGATCACATTAGCTCATTTGGCAACACATCACACTGGGAGCTCATGGTCAGCTGATTATTTGCTATGACCCCCAAATCTTTTCCAGAGTCCTGGCTTCCCAGAATAGAGCCCACCAAGTATGGCCTCAACCCATGAATTCTTTTACAGATTTAGGTTTTTTTTAATGGAAGTTCTCTTGGTACACAGTCTATTTTGCTTATATCGTTAAAATATAATTTTGATGTGAACAATGAACAGTCTGGAAATGTTTTCTATGTTATGGTTTATCAGCACATGATAGAAAAAATAATAAAGCACATGAGTAAGGATCCGTGTTTGTCATGGAGGTTGTGGAAGTCACAGATTCTGTGACTTCCTGTGAGCTCCGTGACTTCTGCAGCAGCTGGTGTGGCTGAACCCAGGATTACCCGAGCAGCTGGTCCTGGGGCCAGCTGCACGGGCAGCCTTGGGGCCAGCCGCACTGGTCGCTGCTGGAGCAGCTCTGCAGCTAGCTGCTCGTGATGGCCTCGCAGCCAGCTGCAGCAGCTGCTGCTCTGCCAGCCTCGGGAAGAGGCTGATTAGGCTGGCCCTGGGGACCACCTGAGCAGCAGTCCCTGGGGCGGCAGGACCAGTCAGAGCTATGGGGCTACCGGCAGCGATCCTGGAAGGGGGGGGCTGGAGTAGCAGCTGGACCCCCCCACACACACTGTGGCTGGAGTGGCAGTGGACCCCTCCCCAGGGTTTCCCCCCCAACACGGGAGCAGCAGCGGCAGTGGGCCCCCACCAGGGCTTCTCCCCTGCTGTGGCTGGTGCCACGGGCCCCTCAGAGCCCCCCCCACAGCTCATGTCTTGGACTCCCTCCCCCCACAGCATCCCCTCCCCCTAAGCCCTGGTCTACACTACGAGTTTAGGTCGAATTTAGCAGCGTTACATCGATTTAACCCTGCACCCATCAACAACCGTTTTTTTTTACTTAAAGGGCTCTTAAAATCAATTTCTGTACTCCTCCCCTGATGAAGGGATTAGCGCTGAAATCGACATCTCCGGGTTGAATTTGGGGTAGCGTGGATGCAATTCGACGGTATTGGCCTCCAGGAGCTATCGCAGAGTGCTCCATTGTGACCGCTCTGGACAGCACTTTGGATTGGGAACAGTGTGGCAAACTCAGCAGCACTCAGGAGCACAGGTGATCATGCAGTCCCCCCAGAATGTGTCTACATTCCTCCATCATCTCCATCCCTGAGGTTATTGCGGATTAGAAGGTGAAAAAAATACACTCACGATGACATGTTCTCCGAGCTCATGCAGTCCTCCCGCACTGATAGGGCACAGCGTAATACATGGAGGCATTCAGTGGCAGAGGCCAGGAAAGAATTGCTGTGTTTGCAAAAGTATCATGCCTCGCTAGTGATCCTGCCTGAGCCAGGTTGCTGTGTCAGCCTTGGGCGGGGGCATGACCACTTTGTGAGCAGGAAGGCCACAGATATAGACATTGCATTAGGTAGCTTCGGTAGCTAGAGAAAACATTCCTGTGCATTCGGCAAAGTCTGTGGCAAAAAAAGAGAAGCCCCATAGTGTAGTGGTTATCACATTCACATAACACATGAAAGCCCTCTAGTGTAGTGGTGCTCACGTTCGCCTAACACAGGAAACATCACCCGTTTGAAACTGGGTGGAAACAGGTCACTGTTCCTTTTTCTGACTCCCCTCCTGCATTTTTAGTCTTAGCACAGACCGTGCTGTGAAATTTTACTTTGAATTATATCAATTATGAGTTAAATAATATGGAAGCTCTCTCAGTTATAGTCCCAGGTTCCTTACCCTTTCAGCTGCTCTGATAAATTAACATTTTTGTTAGGGGCGGGGGAAAATTTTCATGAAGCCTTTTATAGGGACTAATGCCATCTAGGATTCTGAAATAATCTTAACGTGGCCCATAGAGTGCAATCCTTCGTTCTGGATTTGTCATTCCACAAATTGAACTGCTCCGTACTACTGTCCAGGCTTCATGAACCATGGGAGCAAGGGGCAGGCTGGAGTAGGTGCAACCACACGGTAATGCTGGCTGGGAGAGCAGCCTGAGGCAGAAGCCTCCAGTTCACATGATATTCCAGGCAGGACTGAATCTCCATGAGATGAAATTTAAAGAAGAGAATGACCTGGAATCACTCCCATTCGGTGCTCTAAGAGGAGGATAGCCGTGTCTGTCCAAGCACCCCTGATTGACCTCACCGAGGTCTGTCAGCTGAGCAGGACCCCAGCTGGCAGGAGCCAGTGGACGGAGTCCCAGACCGGCAGTGGGNTGGGAACATTAGTTGGTGGCTTTTTCATGGAACCATGAGCATGGGTGTGCACCTGGCATGGTTCACCTCCCCTGACACCTGTCCCTTCCGCAGTGAGAGGGAGACTCTCGCATACATTTACATCAAGTGTGCCAGGCTGCAGCCCCTTCTCTGGTTCCTCCAGAACCTTTTCCTCAGGTTCTGGCTGCACCTCCTGATCTTTGCACACAACATCCATGGCCCCACAAAGTCGCGAGACCTCCTCGTCAACCTCCGCCTGGCACTGGCCAAGGTGGCCGTTCACCATATCAGGAGGAGGATGCTGGATGCGGAGGTGCTCTGTGACTGTGGGGCCTATTTCTGCTCATCCCTGAAGTACCGTCTCTGGGCAGAGTTCCTCTGGGTGATGTCCACTGGTTCCCTGGATGCCTTCGAGGAGCCATGGGTGCTGTCCAGGGTTCTCTGCTCGGCGTCCCCCTCAGGCTCCCTTCTTCTGACCCTGTAACCCTCACTCCTATCCCTGTTTTCTCATTTGTTGCTCCCCGCATTTATTTGAGACCTGGGTCCAGTGGCTCCTCCCATTAGGCTGTGGGAGGGGCATTTAGATGTGGATGCCATGTGCCCACCCACCCCCAGGAGCTCAATAGTGCAAGCAAACCCTCTTTTGGGGGTTAGGTGCCTACACCATTTTCTGCAAGAAGCTGGTGTAAGGGTAGAGGGAGGAGAAAAACCAAGACCTCCCTTATAACTTGGTTAGGGTACTCACCTGGGATGTGGGAGACCCCCCCGTCGAGTTCCCCTCTACCTGAGGGGGAGAAGGACTTTGAACAGGGTGCTACCACAGCTCTGAAGAGTGCCCTAACCACTGGGGCTATAGGATATTCCAGTCTGGGAGGTGGCCTCAGTCTCTTTTGTTGAAGCTGTTGCACTGTGAATCATTAATTTAAAAAGTCATTAGAGCAGGGTGGATATGGCTCTCCCATATGCAGGGTGAGTACTCTAACCACAAGGCTACAGAGTCAGTCTCATGCTTGCACTTTCTCGCTCTGAGGCCCAAAGATCCTAATTATTTAATGCTCAGTGGAACAGCTTCCACAGGAGAGACTGGGGGAGCTCCACATCAGAATATCATATAATCCAGTGGTTAGGACACTAACCTGAGAAGTAGCAGGTTCCGGGGACATGGGTGGAGACTGGAACCAGGGGTCTTTTCCCATTGCATGTGAATACCTGAGTAATGGCTAAAAGTCTTTCCCCCAGCCATTTTAGGTAAGCTCACCTATGGGGCCTGATGTGGAAGGCAAGCTGTGAGCCCAATACCAAATCCGGCCCCACAAGTGAGTTAGTTGGAGGAACATTTACCTTTCCTTGGTCCACGAATCACTCTGGTGCTTACATGTCCAGATGCCTGATGCGGTGTTGCGATAGACACCTAGGGAACATTTACTGCAAAGATTTAGGCGCTGAGCGAGTTTAGGC
Organism: Trachemys scripta elegans; assembly: GCF_013100865.1. NCBI lineage: Eukaryota > Metazoa > Chordata > Testudines > Emydidae > Trachemys > Trachemys scripta. The sequence continues at coordinate 39,248,612 of NC_048298.1, read as the reverse complement.
ATCTACAGGATTTAGTCGCAGCTGAGCAGGGCTTCTGTGAATCCCAGTGGGGCCTGATTCTGGAACTCTGCCATTTTAGGTGCCTAAATCCTTTTGTGAATCTATCCCCTTTGGAAGTGAATTAAGATAAAACTGAATTAATTCTGAATGAGTGTGTCCACACAGGGATTTAATGCAGTTTAACTAGTCCACTTCAAATTCAGATTAATTTTCATTAATTCAGATTAATTTTCATGGATGTCGCTATATAAACAACCCCTGAGGCTTCTGTGAGTGCAGCAGAATCTTTGGATGCCATAAAGCCAGCACAGGACCCGTTTCACCAAACCTGTGTAGCAGATGTGTCAAATGGGCAGAGGCACTCTGACCCTCAGCTAGTGCAATGCTCCAGCTGGTGTGATTTATGGCAGAGGTAGAGTTTTATGAATGCCATCACCTCCTGACCTTGTCATGCAACAACTTTCTTGCCATTTGTATTTCACAGCTTTTGTTTCACAAATTAAGGGACAGTTTGTGACTGGGCTTAGGTGACCATGCAGGGGACTAGGTGGGAGTAAGGATTTCCCCCTCCCTCTTAAGTGGCTGCATAAGGATCAGTCACAATGGCTACACTGGTATTTAGAGGAGCGTAGATTCAGCATCTGTATACCTCTGCTGGAAGCAAGTGCATTAGGAGGAACTGAGAGTAGATAGAGACATTGCTCTGCCTCCGTCCCATCCTACACACACACATGCTGGCTAGTAGAGCGGGTATGCTCACCTTTTCTAGTCATGTGGTAAATTACTCCCTCCCTAGAGCTAGTGGGCGCAATACTTCCAGGTGTATCTCTGAGGCAGTGCACCTGCGTACCACTCTTAAGATGGGCTACATGCACACAGCATGATCTACCTTTAAATTTGCAATGACAAGTAACTAACCAAAATTACAGGAATCTTTTTCAGTTCTTGCTAGAAATAAGATATTGTTCCCAGCTCAGGATAAACCTATGAGGATTTGGATAAAAGCCACATACTAGGAGCCCTCACTTGACCCATACACAGGGCAAATATCTTGCTACCAGTGATGCTACCTATCATCCAGCAGGTGCAACTATATTTATTTAGTTGAACTCTAACAGCAGTGACATTACATATTTGGAAAGACCATATATCTGGGTATGAATACAGTAAGTCAACAGATGTGTGCTAAAAGAGGCATGACTGGTTCATTATTGTAAACGGCACACTTATCCATTGCTAAATACAGTGTATTGATTACTATATAATTGATTTTTATATCACAATAATGCTACACATGATACTTTTTTTTCCCAGCAGAGATTTGTTATCTGCTAAAAGCATCCACTGTAATTAGAATTAGCCATTAAAAAATTCCTATACCCTGCACAAATCTATTTGTAATGTAAAAATTACTAGCTTTGTGCCCAGGAGCCCTGGTTTATGAATTATTTGTGAATGTGTGTCTGTTCCTTCTTCCAGTTATTTAGTGGGAATATATTGATATAGAAATGCATTAATTTCTTATTGGCTGAGATCACAGTCATTATACTTTCTTCTTTTCTTTTTCTTTTATGCTTAAACTTTGGTTTCTCTCGTAAGGTAAGATGATAAAATGGACAGATATTAAACACACCAAGTTGGGTTATAAATAGTGAACACCAAGTGTCATATCATGATGAATGGGATGGTCCTGCCAGGATTCCTTTAGGGCTTCACTTTAGAGGGAATCCAGACAGAACTAAATGATATTTGTTGCTTAAAGGATCTCTCTCTCTCTCTCGCTCTGTCTTTGTCTGTTCCCCTTATGCATTAGTATTCTGACTGCCTGGGCTGCTTGCATTTTTACAGCTATTGCACCTTAAGTCTTTGTTTCTTTAATATTAAAACACAATACTGCATAAAGCATCCATCAACTTTGGTGAGGCTGCGCTCACATGCCACAGTTTTTCCTCTTGTTTTTGCTAGCAATGTTCAAACAGTGTTCAAACAAGCACCCTCCTGCTTTCTCCTATGCTCCCCCTCTTACTTGGGAGGAGCTGCTCAGAAACATCCAGAAAGCTATCACATTCCCTGCCTTCAAATCCCTCCTTAAAAATCTCCTTTACTATGATGCCTATAAAGAACTGACAATTGTTAAGCCACTGATGTGCAGACCGCTGCCCATTATGCTGACTAATATTACTTCATTGTTTCCTTGTACTGCCATCTGTAGCCACCTGCTGTCTCTTTTCTGATACTTAGATTGTAAATTCTCTGGGGCAGAGGCTATCTTTTTCTTTTGTGTTTGTATAGAACAAATAGGGTCATGGTAACTTGCCAGAATGAAAGACTGTTTCACTCACAGGTTCTAAAATAACAGGTTAATTGAGTCAATTCCAATTCAGCTTAAGTGGGAAAATCTCTCATTGAATTCAAGGTGAATAAGATCCACCCCATTATCTAGGTATAACAGCTATTATTCTTATGATTATTTCCCCACTTCCTCATCCATTTAGGCATTGTCTCCCTTTGTCATGTCTAATTAAAACTAACACCTGATCCAGATGAGGTTACAGGATCACAGGAGTATGCATGTATCCATGAGATAAACTGTGGAGGCATGTGATAAAATTCAGAGCCACGTGATAAACTACGTTTGTCATGTACCTCTGGCCACTTCAACTGCACTCTGCCCACTAATAAACCCTCTTTTCCCCTCCAGATATCAGAATTTAAATATGTTTTAATGTATCAAAACCTTTTTCACAGGTCATTTTACATCTGTTTTTAATGTATCCATTTTATATGTTTTTACTGACCTTCAGAGGTCTGTTGGAATCATAGTAACTGATGTGACAAGTAGTCCCAATGATTTCTGAAAAATTCTAAAACACTTCTAAAATAAGATTTTCTGTAAAATGGTGTCCTACACAATACATTCTGGTGAGGTATAAAGGTTTCATTGGCAATTTGTTTGGGACAATCTGTATAAATTGCTTGTGAGTAATGCAGATCTATCTAATCTCTCTCTGTACCTCTATATTATTTAGCTCTTCTTTACTATAAAAAAACCCATGATATACAATAGGTATAAAATGCAACTGGTGCAGACAAGGAGAACACTATTTAATAAGGTATAAAATGTATTATCTAAGAAGTAACAAACAAGCATTTATTTCAACAGGGGAACTTCTTTGTCCCCTTGAATCTTTACATTCCCTTCTTTGCTGGTGGCCAAATACAACCACAAGCGTGGGCATATAGGAAAGCAGCCTATGATGACAACACAATGATGTTCTGCATATGGACTGACAACAGACACTTACAGAGAAAATGATCATTTTGTTTCCTCTGTGAAGCCTAAGAACAAAAGTTCTGTGATTCAGCTGAGTTCTACTAACATAGGGAGGAAAAGATCTAAGGTCTCTCCCAAACCTCCAGTAGGGCACCTGAACCACAGAGCTGCCTTCCAGACATCGAGAGGTCTGAGTAACCTTTTCTACATTTTGAACTTTCAGTTGTTAAATCAAAGTCTCGTAGCTCTATTTGCCTACTCCATTTCAGAAACTAATAATTCTTCAAGCTTATTCCAGTGAAATTGGTCCTGTAGCTGTGTTGTAGCAATACATTAAACAGGAGAAAAAGAAATTCTCATTCAGTGCCATCAAGTAAAGCTTAGCACTATAGAGTGAAACCACATTGCTGCTGAAAGAATGATTGTCAGAAACACAGCCTTAATCTGGACTCCAGCCATTTCAATTTTGTCACCAGAAACAGTAATAGATTGCCATGAAGGGCACTTCTACCTGAAATGCTGGTTATGGAATGAGAACTTAAAATTTGATTTTCTGTTCTTAATTTTTCATTCATAAGTAGCTATGTCATTCATAGCATTCAGTTAATCTATTTTTTCTATCCCCAGGGGTAAATTTCAACAGAGAAAACAGAATTATAGAAATATTAAGATTACATGATACAGAGCAGACAGATAGCCTTGGAGCTTGGGTATAAGTAATAAGAAGCTCACAACCGAGAATCCCAAGAGCATGATAAATATCTTGAATGAACCATTAGGTATAAGCAGTGAAAGGTATTAATGTCAAGAAAAGAATAAAAGCTATGTAAAAACTTTCATATTAACACACAAAATGTTAAAATATCCAACAGAGTCTGATTTACAGTGAAGTAGAGCACATGAAGTTTGGAATCTAGGTTGTCACTCTATGTTAGACTCATTGACTTTAAAGCCAGAAGGGACCATCGTAATTATCTAGTCTGACCTCCTGCACATTGCAGGCCACAGGTCCTCACCCACCCACTCCAGCTATAGGCATCTTAACCTCTGACTCAGTTACTGAAGTCCTCAAATCTTGATTTAAAGATTTCAGGTTACAGAGAATCCACCATTTACTCCAGTTCAAACCAGCAAGTGACCCATACCCCACAATGCAGAGGAAGATGAAAAAAACCCACGGTCATTATCAAACTGACCTGGAGGAAAATTCCTTCCCAAACCCAAATATGGCAATCCTAGTTGAGCATGAGAGTGAGACCCACCAGCCAGACACCTGGGAGAGAATTCTCTATAGTAAATCAGAACCCTCCCCACATAGTGTCCCATCTTCTACCATTGGAGATATTTGCTAATACCAGATGCTGATCTTAACTCCTGCCATTTTGCTGAGGTATTGCAACATAGCATTTAGGATGGACCAGTATTTCCAAACTCCAGCAGTATAGTACCCAGTTATGTGAATTAGGGGAGGAATGTGAATCCATAATTTTCAATTTCCTTCCTGTAGTGAGTTTCTCAGACATTTCATTTTAACCAGAGATAGGCTGAAGCTACAGAACTCCAGAGCCAAGCTTCCTCACAGTTTTGGAAGTGTTAAGAGGAAAGTTTTTAGTTCAGGCTGATCTGATGTGTTAAGCACGTAGCGTGTGTCTGTCTAATTCCCTTTTTGTTTCCACCCACTCCCCCTGAATGGGTTCTCAATGTTAGCTTTGAGTCTGAAGCAGATTTTCACAGTGAGATTATAAAATACCTTTAAGGATGTGTGAACAGGATGTAAACACTTAGAAATTCTTAATGTTAATGATTCTAGTGAGCAAGTTTGTCATGCTGGGCTAGACTTTAAAGATCTGTCAGAAATTCATAAAATATAAAGGAAATAGCGTTGGCCAAAATGTTCAAACTTGGGTACCTCAAATTAGTCACTTAATCCATAATTTAGGCACCACAATAAGAGGTCTGATGCTTAATGGTGCTTTGCACCTGCAGCTCCCATTGACTTCAACGAGTATTTTACCTGACTAAAGAGTGAAGCAGATGAGGTCCAGTGTGTGATTATTAACATGAACTTTGTCTATGTACATACTTGTATTAAAGAGACTGATGAATATGTAACATACACTATAGCTTTCGAGATGCTAAATGCTGTTAGAGTAAAATAGCAGATTCTGAAGCTCAGTTTGTGTCAAGGAATAAAATAACTGGGGTAGGTCTTACTGAGAATAGAACTTTGTCTAATGTACTTATATTAGATTCCTATATCACAATAACCTTTATCACAATAGATAATTGGCAACTTGGTTGAAAGTCTTCAAGAAATGTCAGAGACAGAATATCCCTTGAGACCTAATGATGTTCTTACACCAAGAGCTAGTACTTCCAGGACAGGACTGAGACACATTTGCACCTTTCATCGGTACTTCGTGCTAGATCCCAGCTGACAAAAATCCAACTGGCTCCACTGAAGTCAATGAAACTACATCTATTTATACCACCTGAGAATCTTGCACTTTGCTTCCACCAGAATTTTTTTTCTTTTAATTCCTCAAACATTAGGAAATGCCTGGAGATTGTTAAAAAGTTATATTTAAAATGACTAAATATTTCACCAAGCTCTGATAGCAAAGCAATTGGGGAAAAAAAAACTTCCAATAAAGTAATAAAGACCCATAACCCTAGTCAGTTTCTCAAGTCCCATGACACCGATATACCAATATGTGAAATCAGATTTATTTTTGTTTCCTTTTTTCTATTTGGAAATATTAATACAAAGAAATATTGCTGGAACTTTCATTTACGGTCAATAGCAATATTTGTCCATGGCTCTCAAAGGTGGGTAAACAATATTTATTATCTTCTTCTTTTTCTGTTTATCAGATGGAGTAAATGAAACACTGTGAGGCTCGGTATTTAGCTCGAAGTCATTCAACAGGCTAGGGACACAGATGAGAATAAAACCAAGCTTTCTGACTCCCACCACCACCCTCAAACTGCTGGGCCACAGTTGCTTCTTTGGAAAAAAGAAAAAGAGGTGCGTCAGCTCCAGTTTCTTGGGCAAATTCCAGTTCATTCTAGCAATCTAAATTCCCCTCACACTTTCAGTTTAATGTATTATTCATTCGTTCTCACTTCTAAAACCTGTTGTGTGATATTCCTGCCTGAGAAGTCCCTACATTTATTTAAGTGAGGGGTAAAGGGATCTTTACAGGTACAAAGCCAAATTTTGATCTTATTGATTGTTCCAGTATAAATCCAGAATTGAACCTCTGTGACTGGGAGAGAAATCTGAGCCCATCTTTAAACACTTTGAGATTACTCTGCAAGAATGGTACTAAGTGATTTATTGTTATAACTGCTAAGTTCTTCTCCTTCCCTGCCTCTGAGATAGACCTTAGCAGCATCTAAAACAGCATCTCTCAGGACAATAGGCTCAGCCTTCATTTTCTGAATCATTCCCAATCCAACCATAAGCTGCCTTCCAAATCAGAGGGAGGAGCTGATAAAGGGAATAGTATTGGCATAATATACTTAAACTTCTGGAAGGTGTTTGACTGGTCCCACATGGCATTTTGATTAAAAAACTAGAATGATTTAAAATTAACAAGGCACACATTAGATGGATTAAAAACTGGCTAACTAATAGGTCTCAAAATGTAACTATCAATGGGGAATCCTCACTAAGTGGGTGTGTTTCCCATGGGGTTCTGCAGAGATCAGTTCTTGGCCCTATGTTATTCAATGTCTTTATTAATGACCTGGAAGAAAACATAAAATCATCACTGATAAAGTTTGCAGATGACATAAAAATTAGGGAGTAATATATAATGAAAAGGGCAGGTCACTGATTCAGAACAATCTAGATTGCTTGGTAAACAATATGAGAATTAAGTAATATGATTTAGCAATATAAGAATTAACAAGACTAAATGTGTACTTCTGGGAACAAGGAAGGTAGGCCATATTTATAAAATGGGGGACTCTAGCCTGGGAAGCAGTGACTCTGAATTTTTTGTGGGGAGAGTGTGCATAATCAACTGAACATACGACACTGTGGTTAAAAGAGCTAATGAGATCCTGTGATGCATAAACAGGAGAATATCGAGTGGGAGTAAAGAGGTTATTTTACCCCTATATGTGGCATTAGTACAACCACTGCTGGAATTCTGTGTCCAATTCTGGTACCCACAGTTCAGGAAGGATGTTGATAAATTGGAAAGAATAGAGAGAAGAGCCATGAGAATAATTAAAGGAGTAGAAAACAAATCTTGTAGTGATAGACTCAATGAGCTCAATCTATTTTGTTTAATAAAGAGAAGATTAAGGGGTGACTTGAATACAGTCTATAAGTATCTACATTGGGAGCTAATATTTAATAAAGGTCTCTTCAATCTAGCAGACAAGGTATAACACCATGCAATGGATGGAAGTTGAAGGTAGACAAATTCAGACTGGCAATAAAGGTGTAGATTATTAACAGTGAGAGTAATTAACCATTGGAACAATTTAATAAGGGATGTGGTGGATTCTCCAGCCCTAAAAAAAATCTAAATCAAGATTGCATGTTTTTCTAAAAGGGATGCTCTAGGAATTATTTTTGGGAAGTTCTATGGCTGATGTTATACAGGTGGGCCAACTAGATGACCACAGTGTTCCCTTCTGGCCTTGGAAAATATGAATCTGTGCATACCAGCAGCTCCCAGCTTGCCCCTGATGGTGGCTTCTTTAGTTGCCCCTACTTGTGAGTAGATGGTAACTGAAGAGTTGTGGATGCAGAGGGTTCCCCTTTGGATACTCAAATAGCCTGTACTCTCTGCTAAAGGGAGTTACTAGTATGTACGGGGCCCTTATTTTACAGAGTATTCAGTACAGACCACTCATGCACTTTTACATTAGTAAATACATTAAAATTTAAAGGTACAGTAAATAGTGATCATCATGCTTAAAAGTTAAGCATAGACATGGTGAATAATGCAAGGAATCCATGGGTTTGATTTCCTGTTTGATCTTTGCAATCCCCATTTGTGAGCTAGTATCACTAGACTACAGCATCCCAAATTTCCTGAAAGAGACAGTTGGGCCCTGATTCTAATCCCATTGAAGATAAAGGCAAAACTCTTGTTGGTTTCAATGGTGCAGGAGCAAGCCCTTGCTGAGCAAGCCCTGCTTCTTCACAGTTTGTCAATGCTAATTCCACTGCAGTGGCTAAGTCAATGACCTGTTTAGTAGAACAAGTTGAAAATTGGAACTGTTTTATCAGACTCAATATGTTTCCCAGGAACATGTTGATTCTGATATTTTTTTCAGTAGGAAAAAAGTAAAAATGTTTCATTTCAATAATGTTTCATTTTGACTTTGATGTTTTGATTCATTTTGTTTTGAATTTATCCCATTATGATATTTATTTTATTATATTGTATTCAATTTTATGTTACTTATATGAGATATATAATATTTTAATATGATAGAGAAGTTGAAACAAAATAAATTAAGATGATACTATTACAATGAAATATGTGATGGTCCCAAATTTTAAAAACAAACAAACAGATGTTTCATTTCACAGTAAACTTCAAAGCTTCAGCTTTTTGTTCCAAATATAATTTTTTTTAAAAATGTTGGAATTTCCTATGGAATGGAAATTCTGGTTCCCAACCAGCTCTGCTATCTATCACTGAATACATTGACAACAGTCTTAATTTTGTTTAGCGGGAAAAAGAATATGGCATGAAGAATACCCAATGGAAAAGATCAAGAAAATGGGGAGGTGGGAGAAAAGCTAGATGAATGTGGAAAGGAGAGGATTTTTATTTGTAGATTAGTTGTAAAGCTTCAGAAACATAAGCCTTATTAATTATAAATATATAATAGCTAACAAACTGCTTATCATAGTCCAAATCTCATAATTATTGACTGTAAAAATGCATCATTTATAAGTAGCAAAGAACAGTAGAGCTGTCAGTGGAGAAGGTACTTTTTTTTCCCCCAGCAGAGGGATTGTTAGAGCTAAATGTGAACATGTTAATTGAACTCAGTTAAATCAAATAAGAGCCCATCAGATTTTAAAATAGCTATAAAGGTCACTGAATAAAAACATTTAGAGTAAGAATTTGCACTTGGAAAATGTATGACCTTAACAAACAGAAAGAAAGAGAATAAGGTAACAGCAATTAAGACATTTAGGGAGTCCGTTGTTTTACTGTGGAATGAAAATGTAAACTCTGCAAATATTACAAAACACAGTAGCCAATTGCTGAAAATGGCCACTTCTTTGTTTGTTAGCAGATGGCCATACAGGCTGTAAAATGAATGTGCTATAAATGCTACTGCAGCTGCTCACCTTGATATTTAGAGACAGCAACAATTGTAGCACAAATGTAGGATTATTTTATGTCTGCAGTAAGATCCATTTGAATCTGAATGTTAGCTGCACAGGTGACAGGATGGTGCAGCTTGCTTTCACTCACTCCCTGCCACCTCGATACACCACAGGGTAGGGTGGACAGGACCATGGGCCTATTCCTCTCTGTCTCCTTGAGGTGTTATACCTGCACAGAGTGCAGTCCCTGAAGGCAAAGGTGTTGGCAATTGTGAAAAGTCCCTCACTCACCTTCCATATACTGCCAGGCAGGTAGCCCTCAAGTAGCTGTACTCTGTTGTCACCCGCATCATAAATTCAGCCCTGCTTGTGATGTTGAACCACACCCTTTTAGCTGCCAGGGAGGAAATGGGCTGGCTTTGAGCACAGATTAATATGCTTTCAGACTGGATGCATGGAGGCCAAAGCCTCAAGTTTGTGTAGCTACTCATTATTCTCATATTATTTTAAATGAGAAGGACTTTTCTTACATTTGGAGCTGTGTGCATAGGCAGTTCAATCAAAATGAGAAATGTGGGAGCCCAGTTGAAACATTATGAACACAGTTTTTCTTGCAAAATCATACTGTGATAAATACTGAAATGCTCTTGAGACTTTAGGACCAAGGGAAACCAAGAGGCTTTGGATTTGTTCAGCCACTTATGAACCTGCTGGAGCAAGGAAATATGGGGTACATTTATTCTCATGGAAAAAGAAGAAAGAATTTCTTTGTATCATGCCATGATCAAAAATACAACACCCAGCTGTGCCTAATCAAACACAGAAGGCAATATATTCAAGCACTGGTATGCTGAATAGACACACACTCTGAAACATATTGTGAACGAATGTCTGCCACTGGATTTTCCTGTTCTCTATAGAGTATTAACTTTTAAAGCCCTTTTCTTACAGCCAGTTTTATCACACAAGGATTTTATTAAAGGTTGTTGAGACGTGTTTCATCTGACTAAGGATATCTAGTCATGTTTCAGTAACATCAAATGTGGGGGGTCTGATTCTCTGTCCAGTGAATAAAGCACTAGCCTGGAGACTTGAGTTCTAGTCCCTCTCCCCAGGTCTGTTACTGAATAGCTGTGTGACCTCAAACAAGTCATCTCATCTTTGTTTTCCCCCTCCCATGCTCCACCTGTCTTGTCTATTTAAATTGTGAACTCTGATGCAGGAAATGTCTCTCCATATTTTTTTTTGTACAGCACCTAGCACAAAGAGGCCTTGATATCAGCTGGAGCCTCTAGGCACTATCATAATACACGTAATAATAATTCTCATCTCACACCTGTGTTTTTCAGTTAGGTCTATTGTCAATTTGGATGATTGATGAGAAAACCTGATTGTATCTAGGGAGATGTTTCCTCTTGTGAAACTATGCACAGTGAATGAACTGAGCAGCATTAAAAGTGGTTGCTGGGCAGTAAGCAGAGACCTGTGCAAGAAGAAACACTCTAGAGGGGAAATGGAGGTAATATGGTTAGTGAAATTATGAGAAAAAGATAGAAAGGGTAAAAAAGAGAAAAAGATGGAGGCTATAGATGGAACATCAACAGTTCAAATTATTGTTTGATCCCTTTCCAGCCATCTTCAGTATTTCCCCTGATTCTCAGGCTTGTGTGAGATTTACTTGCAGTTGCACAGGCTCTGGAGTAGCCATTTTAACATTTTCTCACTCACTGGGTCTTCCAGTACACTATGCCTTCCACTTCTAGTACCATGTCCTATTCGCAAGCAAGACTGGTCATATGATAAACCCTTCATTAGGAAGGAAACTATGTTCAGAAAAAAAAAGTAATAAAACTGCCTACTGTTATCTGGTTTTAGCCTGCAACTGGTCTCCCCTGTCCTGGGCTCCTTTGTTACCCAGCATCTCACACGAATACCACTTCATGAAGAGTGCATAGGAAGCATGGAACCTTTACACTTCCTGGAGGATGTCCTCAATAGCACATAGTTAAGTCTAGAAATGTGCCAAAGTCATGAAATTCAAAACCAGATCCGGACTTTGGATTAAATGTTCAGGTGTGGTTTCCTCTCTGCTCAAGGTTTGTTGTTTTTTTATGGAGAGGCAGCATTTCCAAAGGGAAGGTTGAAGTAGCTTTCCATTGTAAGCCTGATTTCCCGCCCCCACCCCTTTCTTCCCCCAAATTCTCCAGAAAGGTAACTCCAGTACTAGTGTTGTCAAGGTGAAACCATTCCCCTTCAAAAGTGGTAGTATAATGTACCTGAACTAATATTTCCATCTATTCTGTTTTGTTGTGTGTCTGTACAGTGCCTAGCACCATGGGGCATGGGTCTATGACTAAGGCTAGGTCTACACTGTGGGGTGGGGAATTGACCTAAGATATGCAACTTCAGCTACACGAATAGCGTAGCTGAAGTCGGCGTATCTTAGGTCGATTTACCTGGCCTTCCGCCTCTCGCCGCAGTGGAGTTCTGGAGTCGACGGCAGAACGATCGGGGATCGATTTATCGTGTCAACACTAGACACGATAAATCAATCCACGATAGATTGATCACTACCCGCCGATCTGGCGGGTAGTGTAGACGTACCTTAAGACTCTAAGAAGCTATTATTATTTATTTGTAAATCACTAATGTTCCTATCAAATTACAGTCTATGTAATCTTCTCTTTGGGGCTCTCAGTTGTGAAGACAGGCGGAGACCCACTGTAGATGTGGGGATGGGGAGAATGAAATGAATGGGTAAAGTACTGAATCTTCTTTGCAGCACATATCTGTGCTGGCAACCTCCTGTGAGCCTCCTCATGGCCTGCCTCAGTTTCCCCACTTGGACTGTTCAAATAAAATTTCCCTTCAAGTGTTTTCTTAGTCAAAAATACTCTTCCTTAGGGACTAGATTTATTAATATAAAATAAACTTCAAATAAAACTCACAATCCTAATTCCTACATCCATCCAACACAAGGTTTTTCTTCCTCCTCCATGTCGGGAGAACATTAGTCCCTTCCCTGCTTGGCCAGGGTCTGTGCCAGGCCTCCAGGTCTGGGTCAACTCTCCTAGTCTTTCCTCATTCTCTGCAAATCCTACCAGAGCATCTTAGATTCCCCTTCATCATAGCCACCTTCTTCCCTTTACAGGGAATGACCAGATTCAACCCAGGTGTGCTTCATTCTGTAATCAGGGTTGGCTACCCTGAGCCCTAGCCCTCTCTTCCTTAGAAACTAGACAACCTGTTAGAGGACAATCCTCAGCACTGTGGCCTGATGATCCAGCGAAGCATGTGCTTAAATTGAAGCATGTGAGTAGTCCACTTGAAGAGAACGCAGGTATGTGCTTAAGTAATCTACTGGAGCAGTCAGTAATCTACTGGTGCACAATGCCAGATGAAGTCCTTGGGGAGGATTATCAGTGCCATTTGATTACTCTCACCAGGGCCAGCTCTAGGATTTTTGCCGCCCAAGGCAAAAACAATTTTGGCCAACCCCCGCCCCCACTTATTTAATTACCCCACCCCCGGCCCCACCTCAACTCTGCCCCTTCCCCAAATCCCCAGCCCTGCCTCCTCTCCCCAGGCTCTCAAGCCTAGGAGGGAGGGAGGGAGCGGGAGAAGCAGCGCCGCCCGCGGCCACTTGGAGTCTCCTCCTCCCTCCCAGGCTCTCAAACCTGGGTGGGGGGGAGATCCCGAGCGGCCGTTTCGCGCGCCGCTGCTCCCCCTCCCTCCCAGGTTTGAAAGCCTGGGAGGGAGGGGGAGACTCTGAGTGGCCGCAGCGTGGGCGCCGCTTCTACCCCTCCCTCCCAAGCGCCCAAGCCTGGGAGAGAGGGTGAGTAGCGGCACGCGAATCAGCTGTTTCGCGCGCCGTGGCAGCAGCAGCGGAGGTGAGCTAGGGCGGCCGGGGCACATTTTTAGGGGCGGCATTCTGGCGCCGGCCATGCCGCCCCTAAAAATGTGCCGCCCCAAGCACCAGCTTATTTTGCTGGTGCCTAGAGCCGGCCCTGACTCTCACTATCTCTTCTTAGAGGATTACTACCTCCAATCCCCAAACAAAAATCTTAACTGATTAACAAATAAAAGAATCAAACACTTGTAAGCCAAATATTCACAGCTGTGTGTCTGCTGCTTCTGGTTCACAGGCAAAAATACTCCATATGCTAGTTGCATTAGTTAGAGGAGTTGGTAGGAAGATCCAGTTGAGAAAAAATACAAAACATAATTAAGAAACATCAGGGTTTCCTCTGCTGTCCTGTTTATTTCTTCATTTGAAAAAACAAAACAAAACTGCATTGGTTTTAATTAAGCTCTCCCTGAGCTCATAAATCTAGCAGCCATGGAGAACCATGCTAGCTGACTAAGTGAGTTTTGCTAGACCATCATACCTGACAAAAACAATGAATAGTTTGCAAATATGTGATACTGCAGAGTAAATTGAAGGGTAAAGATAAGCTCTTTTATCTCAATGGGCTTATTCAATAATTATTTCTGTGCTGCTGGCAGACATTTTTACATAGAGACAGAAAACTGCAGGTCTGGTGCAAGTATTTTGTTATTCCTGTTGATATTCATATCAGACATTAAGACAGTGAATAGTCAGAAATAAGTTTTCTGTTCGCTTTAGGGAATGGCTTATGTACTTTTTTATCTTCTATTACTCACATGTCTATTTATTTAAAATTTAAGGTACATTTACTAATTATTGCCAGAAGCAATGTAATCTTAATAGGTCATATATGTCATAGTGGTTTATATGCACCCTGGATCTCATTACAGTAGATATAAAATGAGATTAATGAGAGTTTTGTATGTCAGATGTGATAACTGGTAAAATTAATTATATGTACGGCTTAAAAATTGGAATGTGTGTCACATGTCAGTCTTATATGATCATATTCAGTTAGTTTAGGATAAAGAATTCAGGTATCAGATTGCAACCTCACAAGAACTGCTTTTTCTGTGCCCCATATATAGTAAATCAGCAATTTAAACGGGGATTTCATAATTGTTATTGTTTATCCAGAAGGCTTTTTCAACATCTTAACCGGCACAGGAAAAACTAATCCATACTGATGCAAGGGTTATCTAGGCTTTTTCTTATTGCTGTAAAAATATCAGTTATGTGGAGAAATGATGATATGAAAACAGCACAGCATGAAACAGTTTGTACTACAAACATATATATATGTGTGATTGTACCACAAGCTTAAAAAATGTTTAACTCCTGTGTGTGTGTGTGTGTGTGTGTGTATAACAACACAAAATACTGTATGTCAAAAAATAATTAAGGTTGCAAAATCAAGCATTCAAAAGCTATGAACTGTCATTATTAAAGTTGCCTGTGTAACCTTAATTTTCCTCCCTTGTATATATGCACTATGATGCAGTCTTTAATTGCATGTTCCTTACTATTTTTTTCACAGGACCCCTGCCTCATTTAGTGCACAGGATATATGATGCTCAGTTAATGAGCAGCTAATCAATATTTTGGTTTTCCATCATTTGTCAATGTAGGCCCTAGCCCTTGTTTGCTGCACACTTTCAAACCCTGCTCTGAAGATTGAATAACTAATGTAATCACGGACTTTTCTATGATATTCACTGCTATGGTACCTGAGTGTTTCACAAACGTTAATGAATTTATGTTTGCAACACAGCTGTGAGGTGAGGGGTTGGGATTATCCCGATTTTACAGAAGTAGTGCTGAGGGACAGAGAATTTCCACTAATCTAGGGTGCACAAAATAGGACTTGGTTCCTCATAGTATTTAACATTTTATGGCATCTTATATGTTCAAAGCACAGCTCCCATTGACTTCAGCTGTGAATGCTCAGCACTGCTGCAAATTAGACCCAAGGTCTCAAGTTCAGTATCCAAATAAGGAGGAACACACAGTTAGTGACCACCAGTGAAAAGTTCAGTTTAAGTGACTTGCCCAGCACCGCAGAGGCAGGGACAGAATCCAATTCTCTGGGACTGCCTTAATTATAAGACCTGTTGTATTAATATAAATAGAATAAATGGGCTAAAGGTGTTAACATAACCCAGTTACTATCCAACATTAAACAGTGTTAGACAAGGTGAGGGATTTGGTATACAGAGACCGTAGCCTTTTTAGTTCTATGGAAAACACAGCATTAAAATCCCTTTAATGTTTTATTAAAGATAAAGAAAAGGAGGAAAAACAGTTAAAGCATTTGAAATGTAAAGTATTAAGGCTTTCATATTGACAACATCCCTTGTTTCCTTTATCTTTAGCTGGAGTGAGTTTCTAGAAGGAAATAAGTAGGACAGGCCCAACAAGGACAATAACAGAACACCACTGGCCATCACATACAGCCCCCAGCTAAAACCTCTCCAGCGCATTATCCACGATCTACAACCTATCCTGGAAAATGATCCCTCACTCTCACAGACCTTGGGAGGCAGGCCAGTCCTCGCTTACAGACAACCCCCCAACCTGAAGCAAATACTCACCAGCAACTACACACCACACCACAGAAACACCAACCCAGGAACCTATCCCTGTAGCAAACCTCGTTGCCTACTCTGTCCCCATATCTACTCTGGCAACAGCATCAGAGGACCCAACCACATCAGCCACACCATCAAGGGCTCATTCACCTGCACATCCACTAATGTTATATATGCCATCATGTGCCAGCAATGCCCCTCTGCCATGTACATTGGCCAAACCGGACAGTCCCTCCGCAAAAGAATAAATGGTCACAAATCGGACATCAGGAATGATAACATACATAAGCCAGTAAGTGAACACTTCAATCTCCCTGGTCATTCTATTACAGATTTAAAAGTCACTATCATTGAATAAAAAAACTTCAGAAACAGACTTCAAAGAGAAACAGCAGAACTAAAATTCATTTGCAAATTCAGCACCATTAATCTGGGCTTGAATAGGGACTGGGAGTGGCTGGCTCATTACAGAAGCAGCTTTTCCTCTCCTGGAATTGACACCTCCTCATCTATTATTGGGAGTGGACTACATCCAACCTGATTGAATTGGCCCTGTCAACACTGGTTCTCCACTTGCGAAGTAACTCCCTGCTCTCCATGTGTCAGTATATAATGCCTGCATCTGTAACTTTCACTCTATGCATCTGAAGAAGTGAGGTTTTTACTCACGAAAGCTTATGCCCAAATAAATCTGTTAGTCTTTAAGGTGCCACCAGACTCCTTGTTGTTTTTAGAAGGAAATAAAAAAAAATTTGTTTGACAGTCCCTTAGATGGCATCAAAGATGGTAATAACTGTCCTAGTGGGGAAGAGAGAAGAAGTTAGTTGACATGGACTGGAACTCTGGTTGTTGCTGGTGCCATTAAAGTCTCATTCTATTTCATCCCAGTTGGTATTGAGGATTCAGCTGGAGCCGATAGAGGTGGTGATGTCATCTGTGTCCCTCTTTCTGGCCCTGTCTGGTCAGGATATCTCTCAGGATCAGGATGACTAGGGCCTGGGGTCCTAGAAGATGGTGGCAGCCGTGATGGTGGAACTTGCTCCAATAGCCAATTTTTCTTCCCCAAATCGTTCTTGTTTGTTTGTTTGTTTGTTTGTTTGTTTGTTTGTTTGTTTGTTTGTTTGTTTAANTTCTTGTTTGTTTGTTTGTTTGTTTGTTTGTTTGTTTGTTTGTTTGTTTGTTTAAGGACCCACAAAGGGAATGGTGAGTGGAATAACCTCATTATTTTGTCCACCAATTAGGCCTAGTTTCCAACACACCAATTTTGGTTCACTGGTTTTTGGTTCCAAACTTTTCTTGTTTGGTTTTACCACAGTCCTTGAGTTATATCAGTAGGCCTTTTTGTTTGGACCAATTCAGGCTTTCTGTCTCCCTTGCATACTTTTCCCTATCAACATTTGTTGTTATAGGTTACTGGGACATTTTATGAACCTACACGCACATTTTACAGCTGAACTCACACTTAGGATATATTTGTAGACAGAATTATTGAAACAGACCTTCCTTTCTTTTCTTGCAATCCTCTGCCCTATATAGTGCACACTTTCCAATTTCAGCAAAAAATGAGGGAAGGGTCCTACAGAAAACAGTCCTCTTCATTACACAGTCCTGATTCATCCCCAAAGCAGGTCCATCCTGTGCACTGAATTAGACAAGTGTCCTGTGGAAAAAAATACCATGTGATCATGTTAATTAAAGACTGCATCAGAATGCATATGCATGGAGGTGTGTGTGTGTGTGTGTGTGTGTGTGTGTGTGTGAATTAAGGCTGCACAAGCTATCTTAATAATGGCATTTCCTAACTTTTGGGTGCTTGGTTTTTCAACCTTAATAATATACTTTTAATATCTTTTGTGTGTAATTTCATAGTTTTTTTTTTAAAAAGTTGACTTAAAAAAATGAAAATTCCATCATGTGACATTAGCTTGACAACTCACCTGGGTTATCAACTGGGATAAAAGCTGGTCAGGAACTGGATTTTCCATTTCTTAGAATATTCCATAATTTTGATTTTTTTTTGTGCTCTAAGATGGAACAAAATCACAAAATTTTAAAATATCCCATGAAAGAGAATACCAGAAAAAAACATTGAAATTTCTTCAAAAGCAACACTTTCTGCAAAACATTTCACATTTGAAAAATCAGCATTTTCCAATGGAAAAGCATTCAATCCAAAAACTTCTGACCAGTTCTAGTTGGAACTGCTAGATTCACTGCATTTGTTGTTATAGGTTATTGGGATATTTTATGAATTTATACTCACAATTTACAGCTGAATTCACAATTAGGATATATTTGTAGACAGAATTATTACAACAGATTCTCCTTTCTCTTCTTTCCATCCCCTGCTTCATTCAGTGACACCTTCCAATTTCAGCAACAAATGAAGCAAGGGTCCTACAGAAAATAGTCCGTCCTCTTCATTACACAATCCCGATTCATCCCCACAGCAGGTCCATCCTATACACTATCACTTCAGCTAATGGAGTAACTGACAACAATAGGAAGTTGTCACCCTTTCCAAGGACCATGACTAAAATGGTATGAAACACATCCTTTGCCAGTGAGTTCCACAGATATTTGCTTCCCGCAGTGAAATAGTGAGACTCGGGAATCTTAGGTTCCATTCCATGATCTAGTGGGCACAGACTTTTATACCCATTCCCTTCAACCTTCCCTTTCTCAGTTCTGCCTCTTCCCCACCCTTCTCACAGTTCCATGCTCCTTACCTGCTGGAATTCTTCAGAATTCTCATTCCAGTCACAGTCTTCTTGCCCTAGTTTCCCCCTCAGGGCTTATTGTCGAAGTTCCAGTCTGCCCTTGACTGTTAATTTCTCTTCCCCCCCCATCCCTCAGTCCCCATCTTTTAGCCCAGCAATTCATAGCTCCCCCCAACTGTATTTCTCCAATAGCAGTGTGGGGATGAGGGAGGAAGGGGAAAAAAAGAAAAATACAGAGAGAAAAGAGGGGGAGCAATAACTGAAAATCAAAAAAATCTGGTAGCTTGGTTTTCTTTCTTTCTTTCTTTCTTTCTTTCTTTCTTTCTTTTTGTTGTTGAAAATTTTGAAAATTTTGAATGTTTGGCATAGCATTTCAAGAAAGCAACACATTTTCAGAATGTTTTGTGAAACACATTTACCAGTACTAATGTTGAATAAGCAGTACTCCACACAGGGGTACAGTAAAGGCTGCATAGATTATGTACACCTAGGAGTACCAGATGACATTCTGCCACCTGGAGGCAGAATGCCACCCCCTGCTCCTGAAGGAGTAGTGCAGCTCTATATAGCCCCTATTAGCTGTGCTTTTATAGCACATTCTAGTCTAGCACTGAAACAATTGTTGATTTATAAGTCTAATTTTTCCTTGCTATTTCTTTAAATCAGTTTGTCTTATTTCATGGCCCTAAACAGTTCCTTTACCACTTTGCAGCCTTCAGGCTACATTCTGTTCACAGTTATATCAGTGTAAATCCAGAGTAACTTCACATAAACCAGCAGAACTACTTCAAATTCTACTAGTGGTAAATGAGATCACATTTTGACCCAGTGACTTTAAAGAAACAGCGTTGATAGAAGTAAGTCTCTTTAAAACTAGTTTTGTGTCTGCTGTGAATTTACTTGATCTACCACTTTAGATACAATTCACCATAGATATTGTTTTACTGCCTGTCTTCCTTTGATTTTTAGTATCCCACACTTCAGCAATGTGGGTCTGTATTACCAGCCATTCCTTTTGAATACACTGTGGCTCTGAATTCTTAAGTTCTAATCTAAATGTGTCGACCCCCTAAGGACTGGTCCTGGGTCCATAATTTTGTCCACTGTATTTATTGCCTCCTGAGGCTGCTATTTAATCACATGGTTTACTTTATATATTTGTGTTGTTTATTGTTAATACAAATAATAGAAATGCAATGCTCAGTGGCCCAAGCAGGAACTGTTTCGAATTATACTGGACATTGAACAAACATATAATAAAAGACAGTCCTTTCCCCAAAGTGCTTACAACTAAGTACTTTAATTATGTTCTCTATACTGACAATATTCAGACATGCACCTTTGTCCATATTAGATGGGATTAGCCAATGTAGCGCCAGTGGCTGGAAAAGGTTTTTTTCTGGTTGTTCAGAAATATTTTGTCCATAAACATGATGAAGACTGAAGGACAGATTCTCAGCTGCTGCAAAGAAGTGTAGTTGCACCAACGTCACCAGCTGAGCATCTGGCCTTGAGATATTGCTGCTGGGTCAAGATGACAGTCAGCATTCCCTTCCTGTCTCTTACTTTCTCAAGGTCAGTTATTCCCGGTATGTCCAGTTCCTCTGGCTAGGCGCTTGAGAGTGTCCTTTCATGTTTTTGTTCATATTAGCACCAAAGTTGTCATGCTTCTACCATTTGTTTAACCTTTAAAATATTAATATATATATATGATCATGCCAGCAGCCAAATTACACTGGTCTACAATTTTTGAGAAGTCGTCTGCTTCAGAGAGAAAATGTGCTATTTATTATGTATTTTGATGTGCTGAATTCAAATATGACAATTAAAACAACTGATTGGCTACTGTTTCTAAGATATTTAAGTTTTTACATTTTATGTCTATGTATATTGTGTAGATAGTAGAGTTTTAATCATAAATTGTAAACCTAGGTCTTTTCATGTGTTTATGGTTGCTTTACATGATAATATTTCAACTGTCCGGTTTATGTAACACTTTAAAAATCAGCAAAAGGGTTATATAAATAAAATTTATTATGAAACAAAAAGCAAAAAACTATTATGTACGTAGTTTAGTCCTATTCAGTGTCTACTCGGCGCTTCTTGGCTTGTCTCTTGTATTCATTAAATGGAGCATCTCTTGTCACTGTCCAGCAATAGTCTGCAAGCATTGATGGGCTCCATTTGTCCTGATAGCATTTCTCCATTGTTGCAATGTCCTGGTGAAATCGCTCGCTGTGCTCGTCGCTCACTGCTCCGCAGTTCGGTGGAAAAAAATCTAGATGAGAGTGCAAAAAATGTATCTTTAGTGACATGTTGCAACCAAGGCTTTTGTATGCCTTGAGGAGGATTTCCAACAACAACCTGTAGTTGTCTGCCTTGTTGTTTCCGAGAAAATTTATTGCCCTTAACTGGAAGGCTTTCCATGCAGTCTTTTCCTTGCCACGCAGTGCATGGTCAAATGCATCATCTCGAAGAAGTTCACGAATCTGAGGACCAACAAAGACACCTTCCTTTATCTTAGCTTCACTTAACCTTGGAAATTTTCAATGGAGGTACTTGAAAGCTGCTTGTGTTTTGTCAATGGCCTTGACAAAGGTCTTCATCAGACCCAGCTTGATGAGTAAGGGTGGTAACAAAATCTTCCTTGATTCAAGAAGTGGTGGGTGCTGAACACTTTTCCTCCCAGGCTCCAATGACTGTCGGAGTGGCCAATCTTTCTTGCTTGCAGACCAAGCAAGAGAGCAACAACCTTCAAATCGCCACAAAGCTGCCACTGATGTTGGTCATAATTTATGCACCTCAAAAGTGGTTTCATGTTGTCATAGGTTTCCTTCATATGGACTGCATGACCAACTGGAATTGATGGCAAAACATTGCCATTATGTAATAAAACAGCTTTAAGACTCGTCTTCGATGAATCAATGAACAGTCTCCACTTATCTGAATCGTGAACGATGTTGAGGGCTGCCATCGCACCATCGATGTTGTTGCAGGCTACAAGATCACCTTCCATGAAGAAGAATGGGACAAGATCCTTTTGACGGTCACGGAACATGGAAACCCTAACATCACCTGCCAGGAGATTCCACTGCTGTAGTCTGGAGCCCAACAGCTCTGCCTTACTCTTGGGTAGTTCCAAATCCCTGACAAGTCATTCAGTTCACCTTGTGTTATGAGATGTGGTTCAGAGGAGGAGGATGGGAGAAAATGTGGGTCCTGTGACATTGATGGTTCAGGACCAGAAGTTTCATCCTTTTCCTCTTCCTCGTCTGGCTCAAGTGAGAATGATTCTGGTGCATCAGGACCCGGCAGTCCTTCTCCGTGGGGTACTGGGCGTATAGCTGATGGAATATTTGGATAATGCACAGTCCACTTTTTCTTCTTTGACACACCTTTCCCAACTGGAGGCACCATGCAGAAGTAACAATTGCTGGTATGATCTGTTGGCTCTCTCCGAATCATTGGCACTGCAAAAGGCATAGATTTCCTTTTCCTGTTCAACCACTGGCGAAGATTTGTTGCACAAGTGTTGCAGCATATGTGTGGGGCCCACCTCTTGTCCTGATCTCCAATTTTGCAGCCAAAATAAAGGTGATAGGCTTTCTTAATCATAGTGGTTAGACTGTGCTTTTGTGATGCAAAAGTCACTTCACCACAAACATAGCAGAAGTTATCTGCACTGTTCACACAAGTACGAGGCATCTCTGCTCACTTTGGCTAAACAGAAATGTGTCCCTTTGCAAAATCAAACACTGACAAATAAGAGAGCACGACACTGTATGATTTCTAGAGCTGATATAGGGCAATTTGTTCAGCAGAGTGATGTAAGCTTCGTTATGATTGCATCATTCATGACTTCTAGAAATAACATGATGCAATTCATAGCATGTATGATGCAATACCAGCTTCAGATTGCATCATTCATTGTTTTGCATAAAAAGCAAGTACTGTCCAAACCCAGTCATAGATTTATTCATAGATCCAGTCAAAGATGTATTTTAGTCATTTCTGGTTTAAATTGAGATCCCTTCCCTTTATAACTCACTTATCCTCTGCCATTCCCAAGTCAAGGGTCGTATATACTGACCCAATAGCATATCTTGAAAACTAGAGCCGATAACAATTTTAAGCATCATTTTTGTTCTCAGTGACCCAGAATTAGTAAAGTTTGACTACATTTACTTCAGAAGCATTTTGGCTGTAGAGCAGTGTTACTAGTCCTAGCTCTTGTTACTTCACAACTGAACTATTGTTCTTGTTGTGAATTATAGGTTATACTGAAATAGTGCCCCCAGGTCACAGTGAGGACTGGGGACCTGTTGTGCTAAGCACTGTACATGACACTTACAATTTAAACCTTCAGTCCAGGTCACCAGCAGTGTTCCTTTTTATGAGCACATTAAATGTATGCTCCGTGACCTTCACTGGCTGCCTTTTGGTTTCTGGATGGATTTTAAGATACTGTTTTTTCCATATAAAGCGCTAAATAGCCTGAGACCCACTTATCTAGGATCTTTTCTATTTGATGTAGTGTACATCTACACTTATGGCGGTGTGTACAGTACAGATGCTGCGTGCCCAGCTAACACGGGTATAAGTAGCAGTGTTGTCGGTGCGGCATGGCTTTGGTGAGTAGCGTAGAGTGCCCTACGTGGCTGAACTCCCAG
This sequence comes from Trachemys scripta elegans, assembly GCF_013100865.1. Lineage (NCBI taxonomy): Eukaryota > Metazoa > Chordata > Testudines > Emydidae > Trachemys > Trachemys scripta. The sequence continues at coordinate 39,225,158 of NC_048298.1, read as the reverse complement.
GGCATGTACCCTATATGGGCTCTCTACTCCCAAGCAGTAGTTCCCATGTCTACATTGCTATTTTTAGTAGTGTAGTGTCCCACTGCCTTCTTGCTGCTGGAACCTTTCTTTGCCACGTGTACCTACACACTGCAGGAACAAGTGTGGACACATCCTGCCTTTCACTAGAGCATGTTGCTGCATGTAGAGTTGTATTCTACATGCTGCTGTAAGCGTAGACATAGCCACAGGTACACACAGGGTATGCATTTTATAAGTAATGAATAAAAATTTTTCAATTGTACCTGATTGCCTCTCGCCCTTTGGTGGCTGTCATGGAAGAAGAGCCCTGCTTTAACAGTTTACTGGTTGGTTTTCCCATTTTGCCTATCTCTAATCTGTACTCTATACAGAATATTGTAGCAAATTTGATTATATCATTATTTAGCTTGCTCCATCGGTGCCTGTTAAATGGACCATAAAATGTAAATACTACTTGTCTTTAAACTGCTATATAGCAAGGCTTCTTCTTATTAGTCATTAGTCACTGTCATTGTGCTCAGAGCTGTCCAAATGAAGAAGCAATCATGGTTTCTTCTCCATGGGTTTTAAAGTCTAGCAACAGAGGCTCCAGAGCCTTTGATTCCATTGACACTAAAGTTTTGTTGATCCACCCGTAGCCCTTAACAGGGCACATGCATGACTCTGCTCCGTTTTTTATTGTAAGACCCCAGGAAATAGCACTGAACAATTGCTCATCTGCTTGAGATATTCTGTCATGTATTGTCACATAAAACTGAAAAATCCATTCTGTTGTCCTCTACATGTAGGTGAGGCCATTAAGAGAGTTGGTGATGTGATATGAGCTATGATATCAAATATGAACATGACTTCATTTAGTATCTTTTCATTTATGTGTTGTTCCTTCAAAGAATGCCAGTCCATCAAACAGAATACCTTTCACAAAAACTTAGCTTTTAAACTTTCAATCAGAAGGTTTCTCAGATCCAGGATGGAATTTCTGGTAAAGTGAGAGGTAGCTCAGGGATTTGAACCTAGTACTCCCACCACAGTGTCATAACTACTGGGCTATTGGCAGGGGTGCTCAAACAATTTTTATGGTGGGGGCACTGAGAGCTATTCAACCACACTGTAAACCCTGTATATGACAGAAATCACTTCAAGCCAAGGGGTGCTGCAGTATCCCCAGAACCTCTAGTTCAGGCATTTATGACCATTGGCTATTCTAGGCTGTCTTTTGGTTTTGGTGTGTGTGCGCACGCGCATGCAAGAAATTTTGAAAGGTCTTAGTTTTGCTGCACATCAAATGGAAATAAATGTCAAAACCTCAAAATTTTTCATGGAATGGAATTCTTAGTTTGCGTCCAGGCCTAATAACAAGGACTTCAGCCTGGCAATAAGAAAATACATGGTAACTCCTGCAAACTGAAAAAAAAAAAAAAAAAAAAGAAGAGAGAGAGAGAGAGAGAGATTAAATCCATTAAAAAGCATTTCCCCCTAGGGGATCGAAAATTCTCTGCCTTGAGAGCTACCAATGTACATTTTAAAATTCCCACTAGGGGATTTCCTCCTGGAGATTTCCTGTCTTCAGGATTGTTGCAGTGAATAACACTGAGTTCTTGAGTGAATAACACTCTCTTTCTGCTAAACAGATGGAATTCTAAAGTTTCAGGTACATACTGGGATAATCCACATTACTGGAGCAATAACTCAGACAGCCACCTGGCTATCCAGTTGTATCTTAGGTGTAAATGGTGATGATTCTTACACCCACAAGTTTGGAGTGCTTAGCAAACTTGGAGTCTGAAAGGAAATTTCTGCATCCCACTGGTATTCCTTTCTTTTCCCCAGTTTACTATGAAAAACTGAGTAATAATCCACTTTTGGGATCAGTTTTGGATATTTGAAAGGGGCTCAAATAAGGTGGTTGTGGGCACATAATAAATATCTAGATAGAGCAGGGATCAGCAACCTTTGGCACACGGCTTCCAAGGTAAGCACCCTGGTGGGCCAGGCGGGTTTGTTTACCTGCCGCATCCGCAGGTTCGGCCGATCGTGGCTCCCACTGGCCGCGGTTCACCACTCCAGGCCAATGGGGGCTGCGGGAAGCGGCGCAGGCCGAGGTATGTGCTGGCCGCATGCCAAAGGTTGCCGATCCCTGAGATAGAAAGCAATGGTAAATTCCTGTGACAGCAGAAGAGAAGATATTGGCAAGTTTCAGTTACTTCCATCTTTTTCCCATCTTTAATTTCAGTTTCATGCATTTAAAAAAAAAAAGAGAAAACACTCAGTGTTTCATTTCTTATCATCATCCCTTTATCATTCCGTGCTTTTTCAAGGATTCCCACTTCCAAACAGGTCCATACAGCAATATTTCTTTTTCACTCAGTTCTGTCTTTAGAAACACAAATTCACCAGGCAGCATTTTCTCAAACCCAGAAGCAAAACCCTTCCCACCAATTTCCCTTCTGTCTTCCATCTCTTAATCTGACCCCTCGAGCCTCATATGCACTATGCAACCTTATCACAAAATCCCAGCATAGTCACAGACATAGATATAGGGTCTAATTTTTAAAAAGAGCCCAATTTGGCTACCACTTGTGCAAAGTGCAACATTGTGCTTACAAGTCAAGTTCTTAGACATTGTTTGTGCCCACAAAATGCAGACCACTTGTTAAAAATCAGTAGACAGAATGCGATGCATTGTGACACTTAAATATACATATTAGGGCTGTCGATTAATCGCAGTTAACGCACACGATTAACTCAAAACAATTAATGGCGATTAAAAAAATTATTAAATATTTTTGGATTTTTTTTTTTACATTTTCAAATATATTGATTTAAATTACAACACAGAATACAAAGTGTTCACTTTATATTATTATTTTTATTACAAATATTTGCACTGTAAAAATGATAAAAAAATAGTATTTTTCGATTCACCTTATATAAGTACTGTAATGCAATCTCTTTAGTGTGAAAGTGCAACTTACAGATGTAGATTTTTTAATACATAACTGCACTCAAAAACAAAATAATGTAAAACTTTAGAGCCTACAAGTACACTCAGTCCTACTTCTTGCATTAATTAAATTTGCGACTAAACACCTTGGTGGAGAATAGTATGTCCCCTGCTCTGTTTTACCCACATTCTGCCATATCTTTCATGTTATAGCAGTCTCGGATGATGACCCAGCACATGTTGTTTCCCTGGAGAGTTGACAAAACGCAAAGAAGGTACCAATGTGAGATTTCTAAAGGTAGCTACAGAACTGGACCCAAGGTTTAAGAATCTGAAGTGCATTCCAAAATCAGAGGAATGAAGTGTGAAGCATGCTTTCAAAAGTCTTAAAAGAGCAACACTCCGATGTGGAAACTACAGAACCCAAACCACAAGAAAAGAAAATCAACCTTCTACTGGTAGCATCTGACTCAGATGATGAAAGTGAACATGCATCAGTCTGCACTGCTTTGGATCATTATCGAGCAGAACTCCTGATTAGCTTGGATATATGTCCTCTAGAATGGTGGTTGAAGCACGAAAGGACATATGAATCTTTAATACAGCTGGCATGTAAATATCTTGTGATGCTGGCTACAACAATGCCATGTGAATACCTGTTCTCACTTTCAGATGACATTGTAAACAAGAAGCAGGCAGCAGCATCATCTGCAAATGTAAACAAACTTGTTAGTCTGAGTGACTGACTGAACAAGAATTGGACTGAGTGGACTTGTAGGCTCTAAAGTTTTAGATTGTTTTATTTTTGAATGCAGGTTTTTTTGTACATAATTCTACATGTGTAAGTTCAACTTTCATGATAAAGAGTTTACACTACAGTACTTTTATGAGGTGAATTGAAAAATATTATTTATTTTGTTTTTTATAGCACAAATATTTATAATAAAAATAAATATAAAGTGAGCACTGTACACTGTTTTCTGTGTTGTAATTGATATCAATATATTTGAAAATGTAGAAAACATCCAAAGATATTTAAATAAATGGTATTCTCTTATTGTTTAACAATGTGATTAATCGCATGATTAATCATGATTAAATTTTTTAATTGTGTGATTAATTGTGATTATTTTTTTTAAATATCTTGATAGCCCTAATACATATATATGTGTATGCCTTTGTTGTGTGAATAACAGCTTGGTGGCTGGTCATGAATTTAAAGAGAGATTGTGGCCTCTATTTATATGAGGGAGAAATTACCTGAGGGATACCCTGAAGGCAGAGGGAGAAATGACTTGCAAGTCATATGTAATATTGCTACAAACTACTCTACTGTCTAAACCACCAAACTTTGCTTTGGCTAAAGCAGCAAATATTGCATCAGTACGGAACTAAGATACCTTGAACTACAGAGAAGTGTGGTCTTGAATTACAGTGGGTTGTGTAGATAAAACTGAACGTGGAATAAAATAGGATACATACTTTATTTTTTTGAAAAGAGTGAGATAAAGAAAGCACAAATCACTGTTTGAAGTCGAGCCACAGGTTATCTTTCTGGCTGCCACTTAAGAATGTGATTTCAATGGAGTGAACGCTTCTCTGCAATACTTTTCCATGAAGACAGTGACTTGCTGGCAGTACAGACTGGTGAGAGCTAGCATGCAATGATCAGACAGTATGTCTCAGAGGGTGGGTAGATAATGTACATCACCAATGCATGTGTGACATTAAGTGGAGAGTAAGGATCATATGTAAATAATTTTGGTAGAAGTTAAATAATTCTGTTAGCACAAATAATTGGTGGTGTAGCAGCTGTAGGGATGTGAAATATTTCCTTTAAAAATGCTAAATGATTGACTAGGAGCTTAGAATGGCCATAAACAATGTGGGGCAGAATAAACAGTGTGTATTCAATGGAGCTATAAGAATTTACACCAACTGAGGATCGGCCCCTAGATTTCTTTCCTTTATTTCCCTGCTGTGGGTAAGGCAGGAGAGCAAAATAAAAGCACAAACATGCTCTCAATGAGCCCAGGGAGATCTAGCATTACACTTACAGTTCCAAGTGTGATGACTAAGGACTGCCTCTGTGCAGTAAGGGCACAGAGAAAGAGAAAGGGATCACATGCATAATGAATAAGTATGATATGAAAAATAGCATCCTAGCACACAGCAAGAGGTAAGTGATATGCATTGCCAGGCCTGGGAAGCAGAGCAACTTGAGGTAATTTGTGGGAGGGGAGAAAAAAGTGACAACTGATTCACATTGGAAAAGACAACACAAAACAGGGCCTGTTTTGGGGGGAGTTTTTTGTTTTTTTTAAAACTCAATTTCACTTTGCAAATGCATCTTTGTGCTTACAAATGAGGATTACTTAGACATATACCAAGTGGTATTTGTACCCCCTTGTATGACATAATAATGAGGATGCAACATTGCTGGTTGAACTGGGACTTGGTGCATTTAACAGCCGACTCCCACTCCGAAAACATACTTAGCATATCAGAAATTCTTGTGTCATACCAAAAACCATGCTGGAATATTTACATAATAAGCAGATCACCAAATTAATAATAAACTGTGATTTGTCCATTTAAAATCACTGAACAATTTTCTAATTATGGAGCCATAACTTCAGGATCAGCATGTCCAAATGCAATCAGTCTGGGAGTTATCAAGAAAAAATATTCACGACTATGGAACTAATTTTCAGAGATGCTGAGTGCCCATTGTTCTCAATTAATTTCATTGGAGTTTTGGACACACAACATTTCTGAAAACTAGGCACAGGCACAGTGCACAGCAGTACCAACAGTGCCAATGTAGTTAATTGTGTACTGCTGGAAGTAAAATTTTCCAAGTTTTCTGTGCATTGCCAGCAATCCAAATATCAAAGCCAATAAGACCAAGGAGTTCAGGTCTGATTAACTTTGCCATTGTAAGTGCTGACTTGGGAGAGTTAATAATATTTGAGCCATTTCAAATTAAGGCAGGCTGGAGTTTAGCACTCATGTTATTAGCCAGGATGTAATTTTTGCATGAATAAAGGTTCAATCTGTTAAACAATTTCTTAGTTAATCCTAAAATTATTCTAGGAAAGGGAACATAAAAGAAAAAAAATCTTCATTGTATGATAGCATTCAAATAAGTAGACTATGGGCTGTTGCAGTTATGGATAAGCTGTCTAAATTAAATATATTTTTGTTAAAAAGGGGATTGCACCCCTTCCTGTAATAGGAATTTTGACTATCAAACTGAGAGAAAAAGGTACTGAAATGATACATCCTTAACTCTGCCTTACAGCCAAGGGGCAGTAGGACAATCAGCCAAAGGAAATACCAAATCCTTTTCAAAAGTAGCAGTGTGTCTTAATTTTGCTCTGTCTCAATGCTGCATTGAGACACAGTTTTAAGATTCTTAAAATTCCCTTTTTACAAACATGATAAAATTTGTTTTTGTTTTTTCTTGAGAAAATAGGAGACTGTAGCATCTATGGATATATTCCCACATGTTTTATCTTTGCTAGCTGTGGGAGTCACCAATCTCTCTCTACTACTCCTGAAATCCTTATAACTACACCTCTACCCGGATATAACGCTGTCCTCAGGAACCAAAAAAATCTTACCATGTTATAGGTGAAACCGCATTATATTGAACTTGCTTTGATCCGCCGGAGTGCACAGCCCTACCCCCCCAAAGCACTTCTTTACCGCGTTATATCTGAATTTGTGTGATATCGGGTCGTGTTATATCGGGTTAGAGGTGTATTAGAGATTTCACAGCCAACCCGTTACAATTAATGCTTCAAGGGCATTGGATGAAATGAAGCAGCCCAAGTAGTCAACTTTAGCAAAATCAAAAAAGTCCCTTAATATGGAAAGCAAAGGTGAAGTCATTCACAGCTTACAGTGCCCCTCACCTGCTTGGTTTCACTAGCTGAATTGCCTGATTAAGCATCACACAGAAGATTAAAACATAATTCTAGAGCAGTAAAGTTATTGGGTCAGATTTTCACTGGTATAAATTGGTGCAGTCAAATTGAAGTTAATGCAGTTGTGCCAACTTATTCCAGCAGAGAATATGGTCCATTTATCAACTGTTCCTATTTGCAGCATGGAGAGTTGGTGTGGGTGAAAGTGAATGGATTTCACATTACTCTATTCTAGGTTTAGAGAGACCAGATTTCCAAGGTGAAAAAACAGGTAACTTGTTCTGGGCTGGCTCATTAACTACTTTTATATATACTTGAGTTGTCTGTAGGCTCTCACTCACAGCAGTGCCCAGTGTCTCAGACTCCAAACAGCTCTGTCTATGTGCAGTAGAGGGCTGGTTTGGGGGTAAGAAAGAGTCTCATTGGAAGGCTTCATGGATGTCAGAGTAGCAATTTTATGGTGTGGCAGAACTGGGATCGATTCCTTGGGTGCATGCATGCTCGGCCAACCTGCTGGCAATTTCACCAGCCCTGGTAACTGGTGACTTTTCGTTGGTAGTCTGCTGAGTGTACACATACATAACTAATTGGACAAACCACTGTTTAAAATTTACAAGAAGCAGGATCTAAATACTCAAATGTTCCTAGTGATATATGTTCATTTTGTCCATCTGGAACCACTGGAGGAGGATACTGGAAGTTAGAAGGCATGCTTTCCCATCAGGAGTGAGGCTGACAGTAGAGCTTGGGGGCTTCGGTTGACTGCCCATCCCTCTCAAGAGCAGGAGGATGTGAAGGTCCCCTTGCCTTTAATCGCTGCAGGGCAGGTAGATAAGGCTATGCCTCTTTGCTGAATGCTCTCCTGAGTCAGTGATTCCACCTGACTCACCCATGCCCCCCTTAGTGAATTAGATCATGAAGGGAAGTTCAGCATGAGTGGTCAGAACAACCTGAGTGGAAGCCAACAGCATATGCAGGAAATAGAAAGGACCTAATAGTAAGGAGTAGTGAGAGGAGAACGTAGAGGGCAGGGATAAGGCCACATTCGGTGTTCCATTTCTCAAGAGGTGCAGCCTAGGAAAAGGGGGAACAATGGGAGCTTTGCTCCACTTTTGCACTTCCTAGTTTCTGGGCTATTCACAGAATTGACTGAGTTTTTGTGTTCCCACTCTCAGATGCCCCCACCATTTCTCACACAGAAGGGCCATAGTAGTGTAGGGATGCTGACATCCTTCCTATGTTTCTCCTGCACTGTTGAAGCCCCTTTATGCTACAGGAGAAACCTAAAGCATCTGTAGCAGGAACCAGAATCTGGCATAGTATATGTCTAAATACAGTGCACTGATCACTGCAATATCTGCATGCCATATTGGAGGGGTTGGGTAAAGCGAGAGACTGGAGACCTTGGATGCTGGGAAGGGAGGATGAAGATAAGATCTGTGGCTCTGTGGTTTTTTGTATGCATTTTCTGTGTTGTAATATAACACAATGTGCTATTGGCGGCTTAGCGGATAGAATCCCAGCAAAAATCATAGTTCCAGAATGTCTTAAGTCTTCTAGAATGCAGGGATTTGCATCTGTATGTTGAAATGTTCTGAAGGTGACCCAGAGACTGACCCATTTTTTGTTTTTAATCCTGGTCCCTCTCCTTTACCCTCTTTCCCAAAATAAATCTGCATGGTTGCACCTGTGCCTTTCATCCATGAAACATTCTATAATTCCTTTTTATTATCACCTCTAGTAATTGTACTGCCAAATACAAACTGTATGTTGTTCTACATTTCCATGGTCTCATGTATTGCATTTTGAAACTATATTCAAGCTCTTCCAGCTGAAACCATGTGCCTGACACCACAGTAACAGCCTGAAAAGTGGGTCTTCACTCTGGGGTGTTGAGGATTTTTGCATTATTTCCCCTTTGTTGCTATGGCACACACTGATCACCCTTATGTTGGTTCTCAGCTAGTACCCTGGCACAATTTCCTATCATAAATTCCTTGCTGCAAAAAGCAACAGATTGGTCTAGGGCCTTTGTTAAATGCCAGGCAAATAGTACCAACTATTACAATGGTATAAGAAAGAAGTTGCAAACAACCAGATTTGTCTGTGAGGAGAATAAATGGGAGCAATGACGGTAGTTGTCTAGTCTAAGCACAGTTGTTGATCAATCCCTTATCACAATACGGACTTAGTACCAGCCAAGTGCAATTGGAATGGTGGTTTAGAGAAACTCCCACTTTCTGTTTAAAAGAGTCTGTGCATCAATAACTATGCCAGCCTGGGTCTCCATGAAACTGATTGAATAGAAATGTTCCATGTAGCTCAACAGACCCTGAATTTATATGGTCAGTATTCTTTAGTCCCTATATAGAGACATAGTGTGGCCAAGTTCAATGTACAACAATCTTAACTTATTATTATTTTGTTGTTTTAGGTCAGTGACACAGAAAATGGTATTTTTTTTGTCCTTTGATAACATTTTCATCCCCAAAATGCTATTTTTTCAATAAGACAAATGATTATTTATCTGCTGCTTATAAAAATATTTCACTTATTTTTACACATATCCTGTGCCATTATAAATCAACAAATTCTGTTTGTTCAGGGCTGTCCAGTGCAGTTTTCTGACATTCAATTTATTCCAGTGACATGGCATTCAGTTTTACAGAACAATGGTTCATGCAGTTCTCTCCCTATCTGTCCCCCCTCTTACTTTTTCATAACATTAGGTTTTGTATAGTGTGCCAGGCTTAGTTATAGATAATGCATCATTTTTGAAACAGTTACAAAAACTGTGAAAAGAGAACAAATAAAGTACTTGCTAAAATAAAATAATAAAAAAACTCTTACCATTTAAAAAGCTAGGACCTACGTGTTCACTTAGGTATGTGGCATTCATCTGTGAATGAAGTCCTGAAAGTACTAAGCAGCAAAATTAAAATGGTACATGAATTACTGGGATCAATGCTGTGCAAAGGAAAGCCCTTTGCTGGGCATGAATTGTAAACCAATTTGATTTTGTATCTGTTTTTCTCCCTCCTCCTTTCTAATCCCATTTTATAAACCAGCTTTTGTTGGGTTTATTTCCACATTCTTATCTAAAATGTGGTACTTCATCCATGCAATGAAGTTGTGAATTTCAATGAAATGAGGCTGCTAAATGCTAATGAATAAGTGTTTGTATCACTTCATGAATGTCAAGCTTAATAAGTGTTTCATCAGAGTCAAACAAAGTGATCCCGTCTAGGGCCATTGGTCCTGTAACTTGATGAATTACACACAACCACAACATCGAAGTAGATTCTGAGCTTGGGAGAGGGAGGAGGTTGGAAAGGATATAACATAAAGGAAAAGTACATATGCTAATAAATAATCCTTAGTTTTACCCTATGCTATTCCTGAGAGACTTTTCTCTTATATTTATGTAGTCCTGTGAGGCTGCATGGATGAAGACAAAGGCCCAAATTTGACCCGAATGGCAGAATTGTATTCTATTCTATTTTTGCACTCATAATTGCTTTGGGAGTGCTAATTAATTTTAAATAAATTGGAGAGGAAGTATGCATTTGTGGCTAAGGGTACCAGACTGAAACCCAGATATAGTTCAGTTTCCAGACTGATTTCAATGGAAGTTAGGAACCTTTGAGGATCTGCACCTCTATGCCTCAATTCCCCATCTATAAAAGGGGGATTATAGTACTTCTCCCCGCCCCCCTCTGCGATATGTCTTGTCTATTCATATCATAAATCCTTTGAGACAGCAAATAATATGCTTGTACAGTGTGTAGAACAGCAGGACCTGACCTAGGTTGGAGCCCCTGGACACTGTCATAACACTAATAATTATTAATATTGTAGCCCACAGAGCTAGCTGTAGCATTTTACTTTATTTATCAGGAATGCAAGGAACCTACAGACCTGTATCCTGTAAGGCATTAACTTAAGCAGTTAGCGATCAGACTTTGACACCTATGAACTTCAGCATGGATAAGTCACCCTGCGCTTTGGGGAAGTGGGAACATTGTGCTTAGGCAGGGAGTCTGTACAAAGTGATACCGGGTAACCACAGGAACATTGAAATAATACTAGGCTTGGATATTGTAGGATAGAAATGTTGGCACATGCTTAACCACAAACTTGCCTTGGCAATGAGTTGACATGTATGATAGTAAGATAAAATCATTAATATACTAACCTATAGGACAAGGGCACCCCAACAATATTAGGGTGAGGAAGTTAGAGATGGACAAGGGAGGCTGAGCATATGTATGAATATTCATGACAATCTCAAGGCCCTATAATAAACCAGACTACTGTGTAAAGGGAGATCTGGACCATCAGACTTATATGGTATGCCAGGGACAGAGCGAGATCTTTGTCTCTTACCACCAGATCCCCAAGAGAGGGTGTGAAAATATGTGAGGAATGGTATCAGATATTACCTTAACTGCATGTTTGCTACCTTTTTATGAGTTTTGGAGTATTAGTATCTTAACTAATTGTGCTACTAATAAAAGTGATTAAAGCTTTGCTTTGCCCTCAGTGTGGGTGTCATCATTGTTCACACAGGGGTTCTGAACTTGATAACATTGATTCTGTTGTGCCTGATTCTTGGACTAGAACCCTACAATCCTCAACTCTTAAATTGGCACTAACTGGAAATCAATAATAATGAACAACCACTGAAGAATCAGGCAACAGGTGGCAACCCAGATGGGACCTGAATGGATGCATGGTGGGGACCCCCATCTTGTGGCTTAGACCCCTGAGATGGGTTGCTCTCACATTTGGGCAAACCGGAGTTAGATATCAAAGCAGCTGTGTCTCAGCCAGCAGGTACTGTGCTCTGAATTAGCTTCAGGCATGAGAGTTCCTCTTTCACTGTTTTTCCTTCTTATTCCTGGTGTGGCTAGTGAGGTATTTCTTCTTTTATTTCTTCTTGGCCATTTCCACAACCATGATTCACACTGATTTATCGATTAGTCATATTTTATTGTGTGGTTTCTTTGTTGTTTGGAATTTTGCAAGAAGGAAGAGATTATGCTGTTTAAAGTTGATACACATGTTAAGTGTGCTTTGTATGTTGAATTGTGTTGTGATATTAAAGGTACCTAAAGTTAAATTAGCAGTAGCAGTGGGGCCCGGAGACTCACACTTTGAAGTGGCAGTGGAACTGATTTCCTATTCTATTCTTAGCCACCAACAGGCTGCAATAGTTCAGAATCTGTCCATATCTATGGATAGACCGACTAGGGTGACCATACTGCAAGTGTGAAAAATCGGGACAGGAGTGGGGAGTAATAGGAGCCTACATAAGAAAAAGCCCCAAATATCGGGACTGTCCCTATAAAATCGGGACATCTGGTCACCCTAAGACCGACAGTTTATCTAAGTCCCACAGCTCCTGAGGACTGCAATCCTGAGCCATCCATCTTGGAGAGACTGTGCAAGCTTGCCCATAGCTGTCGCAGTGACCAGTGGGTCCTGACAGAGTAAACACCCCTTGATATGCTAGGAAGCACACTAGCTGACAAGGGAAGAGAGGGAACCAACCCCCACTCTTCAGGTTAATTCTTGGAATACGTACTCTCTGTAAGGATGGATCCAGTATAGCTTTTGGGAATATTCAGAGAGAAATAATTGTTAAGCTGTTTAATTAGGTCAGGGGTTTACCATTTTGGGAGGGACACTGCCACATTGAATGCTAAGTTTGTGCAAATTTAGAATTAAGCTAGCTAGGGAAATTTAATTGAGCTCTTTTGGAGTAGGAGTTGGAGTTGAGTGGAATGGAGTCAGATGAAGCTTCTGATGATATCTTTTTTCCAACTGCTAGATGGTAGCGAAGTTACTTCTGCCAATTTACACTCAAAACTAACATTTTCAGCTCTTATTCCCTTAACTTCTTGGACAGGCCTATGGATGAACTGTGGGTCAGAGCCCAAGTTTACAACATCTAGAATTTCACTTATGAATTGTTTTCTTGAGTTCAATGGTTCAACAATTAGCTGATTATGTTTCCACTAAACACAGTTGTCAGGGAATTTGGGAGTGTGGGCCCCTACTCAAATTCCTACCCACTATCTGCCTGACATGTTTAAGAGTATGTGTATTGTTAGTGCAGTCTCAATGGTCCAAAGAGTAAATTTGGTCTCACCCCATATTGTAGTTATTGGTCTCCCCAGTCTCTCTGCATATTTCCATCCCCAAATTACCGCATATCTTTCTGATTCCATGTCTCGTCTTTTCGATTCCACACAATATTTATCACTGAATTTGGATTCAAAATATTTACAACCTTAGAAAAGTAGGAACGCTTGCTAAAGAACTGCTGTGTAGTTCTAAGACAACCTTATGGTTAGATCTCCTCCAAGGGTGAATTTTGTCTCAGGTGCTTCAATGGTTTGATGTTTGTATGTCATTGTACTTCTTGGTCTTGGGCACCCTGCTGTATTATTTTGCAGTATACGAGTACCAATATTCTGATTTTGGCAGAGTCCTACCCTTGAAGCAAAGACAAGCGTGTAATAAATCAGAAATACCAGTGTCCACTTCATGGTTGTTGACTGCTGGCTTCACGCTTGGTGTTCCCACAGAGTGTTGTTTACCTAGTCCCTGAAAAGCAAGTTTATCCACCTGTGACCTCGGTGATTGACATAGCTTTAGCTGATTAGCATGGTAGATTTTATGTCTGGGACACTTGCCTCCTGTCACTCTTATTTTGTACACTGCTAAACTTAATTTATCAATGATTTGGAAAGGTCTGATTCATCGATTTCTGAGCCCATGTTCTGGTGCCTTATAGGACAACAGTATTACTTGGTCTCCAACCTCCTAAACATTCTCTCATTGGCTTTTCTCCAAGTAGTCTTTTGCCTTACATCTGGATTTTCCCAATATAGCAGCTGCCTGCAAATGGACCTGATTTAAATATTCTTGCATATTTTGCAGGTAGGTGTGCATTTTGATTCCATGAAGTTGAGTGCCACCTGTGTACCATATTCTGTGTTCTAGCAGCTTCATGTTTTGGCCTGTCATCACCTCGATGAGTATCTTAATGGCTCTTAATGCCATTAAAATCAAATGCACTAGGGTGTGCCAGTTAATGGGATCAAACAACTTCCTCAACATCACTTTTATGATGTGATTGGTTCATTCCACTATCCCAGATGACTGTGCTCTGTATGGGTCATATAGTCTCTGTGGGACTCCCATCAGTTTAAGGCATTCCTTTAAGAACTGTCTGGTGAAGTGTAATCCCAGGTCTGATTCTATTCTCATAGGGATTCCCCATCTAAAGAAAACTTGTCAGACTAGGACCTTGACTGTGGCTTTTGCAGTCTTGGCCTTTGAGAATTATAGAATGTAGACATCTCAGTACCTTATGGCACTGGCAAATTTTAGACCAGTTCTATTTATATTATGTCTGTCATCAGAGTATCTAGGCGTCATGTGATCTCTGGCGATGGGGCAAGTGGCATGCTCTAGATTGCCATGTTGGAAACTGAAAATACAGCACCATCCACCATCATCAACAGACAGAATTACTGGCTTCTGAAGGTCTCTAAACATCTACTCCATGACACTGGAATTGCACAAGGCACTCTCTTGAAACTTCTCATAAATAATTTATTAATAGCTCCACAGACATTCACTAAGTAAGTGTTGAACTTCTTCAGATACAATGTAAAACCAGCTTTGGTAAGGACTATGGGTAAAATTCACCACTGTGCAGGGGGACAGCACAAGGTCTATGTACCACTTAAGTCCTCAGAATGGGTCATAAATGAGACTTAATTGTTAGCACAGGCTTCATGATGGTCTTCTGCACAGTGGTGAATTTCACTCAAAGAAGGTTGTACAAAACATGGAATAGAGTTGCACTTACAGTTGCTCATTAAAGAGAGAATTATACTTGTATTTGCACGTAAATTCTACTATATTTTTATAAACTAATTATTCTATCACATCCTCTCTGGAAATTCAGTTCCCAAACTGGGATAGTCAATAACATGTATCAAGTACTTTGCCCAACACATTGAAATGTAATTTTAAAGACAGTACTTATCAGGCCATAAGTTTATGAAAAGTCTTGGTTTAAGAAATACAGTCATAGTCCCAAACATAAATTACTTTTACACTGCATCATTCATACAGAACATTCCAAGATGCTTTGCAAACAAAAGAGGAATCTAGTAGCTCATCCATAAATATTAGTTGGGTGAAAGGGAAAAGCTAGACAGCATTCCAATGCAATAACCACATTACATATGTCAGATTAAGAGTACCCTCTTCCCCCCCCTCTCCCCCCGCACAAAGATGTGGTAATTCCATTTTGGGATATGTTACTCTGGTCACTCTTAAAAGTTTGCCAGTTATACAGAGGAAAAAATTTCCTATACTTACAACAGGATATACTGCAGATGTTGAGGTGTATGTTATTTACCTACAGACAGTTTTAAGTTTCTATGTGTGATGACTATAGCTGTCCAACACAGCGAAAACTAACATTTTCATTGAATATTCACTGAGCCGATGAATAAAATTCATCCATGGTTTTGTCCGTCAGTATGTCAGAAATTAAAGTTTAAAATAAATCAAGCCTCTACACTACTTGCCCTAACCACTCCCTACTGCCCTGAGTTCACCAGAATATGGAGATGCTTCAATTTGGGTTTGCTCAACAATCAATAGTTTTACTTTGAATATCTTATATAAGCCCAGTAAATCACAGAATCATAGGACTGGAAGGGATCTCAAGAGGTCATCTATTCCAGCTCTCTGCACTCATGGCAGCACTAAGCATTATCTAGTTTATGTCTGATTTACATTTTTCATGTAGAAGATTTTGGACTCTATCTCTCTTTTTAGAGGAAGATAATAGGTACAGTAAAAACCAAAACAAAATATCAATATTTATTTTCAGTATACAACATGCATTTCTAAATGTCTGGATACTGAAGGATGGGTGCTATATAAAATCCTAGAGAGAATAAAATGACTTACAGTATATAGAAAAATACTCTGTGCAGAGCCAGGAACAAAGTAATTGCACGTAAGCTATGCAAAATGTGCAATATATCACCACTATATATAATCTTCAGCATACAATTGCACAAGACTCATTGACGTACCTAAAAAGGTTTGCCAGCTCAGTTTGCTTTGGATTAACCTCAGGTCTGCTAACATTGAACTAGAAGCCATAGATTTCTGGTTCTTCCTACAATGCAGAGGGAACAATACGTCTCATTGTACTTCTACATTTTCGCATTCAGCTGGGGACCAGGAAGGGTGAATGAATGTGAAAATGAAAAATAATAGGAATAAAATGTTATCAACATTTTTCTGAACTTCAAAGGAGGTTCAGTATCAATTCTGGGTTGTAATATTTTGTGTCTTGTTTTAATCATGCTAGAAGAACTCAGTTGTTAGGAACATGCTTTTAGTTTTATATGCTCAGGCTGACTGTAAACCTAATATTGATTACTCAAACAAAGCAATTCTCTTTGGAAAAGACAAGTTCAGGAGGGTTTAGTGTGAACAAAACTTTTGTGATTCATGCAAAATATAGTAGCAGGTTCTGCTACCTCTTCCTTTGGAAAATGAGAAAAACCTTCTGATACACTTTTGTGTTTTATAGCTTCATAAGTAATATTAATAAAAATAGGTTGAACTGAGTGTGATAAATGAAACATAATCATTGTAAAGGATTAGCCATTCCAGGTAAATAAAGTGAAATACATGCTCAGTAGGGCCTGATTCTGATCTCACACTGGAGTATATTGGGAGTGACACCATTGACATGGATGGGCAAGACCTGTGAGAATATCCCTATTTTAGTGCAGAAAAATTCCTTGAAATTGTAATAGTTTGGGCATTTACTTGTCCCAGTTTCTGCTGTTCTAGCTTCTCCTTTCCCTAGAGTTTATTGTTGAATTAAGAAACTTGATCAGTTCTACACCTGAATTCATCCATAAAACAAAGCTTCTTTCTCAGTTTCTGTGAGATGTCTTTGAATACCTGAACTGACTTATCAGACAATTAAAACTGAAAAGTGGTTAAGATTGCACAGCACAATGAGAAGTAGTATTTCTGACCAAAATGAAAGGTATGATCACAACAGCCATCTTCATGTGGATGGGAAAACTCTACATATATAGAAAAAAATCTTAAGAAAAGAGTCTTTAGTCCATATATCCCCCTTCATGAGATCACACAAGATAAAAACAATCCCTGTGTACTAGGAAAAAAACAAGGCTAACATCTAGAAAGCTATAAATAAATGGCAAGCATGTAGTGCTGACAATTTGTTTGCATAATCCCTAAAACCAGGTGAGTGAAAGCAAATTAGTTTTCAGGGAAACAACAAGACAGTGTATTCAGGCTCACAAAAGACAAATCATATGACAGGCCCATGGGCAACTTGAAAGCTGCTACACAGTTTGCTGGGGAGTTGCCAAGGAACCAAATGCTAAAGCTGGAAAGGGTTTGCACAGCTTGACATATGGCCTCTGTGTTGGCCAGCTAGGGCTCCAGAGTGGCCTCAGGTGCTGTCCCTTCTGCAAAAATGGAAGAGGTAAACAAAGCAAAAGAGAAATCAGGTTTTTCATCATGACCTAAAGCTATTCTTCTAAAATAACTCTGAAGGTGACCTTTCTAGGAATAATAGAAATGATCTCCAATGGCGGCCCTCTAAAATTATTATCTTAGATAAATTAAGCACTCTACCTCAATATTTGCACTATTGTCTAGATATTCATTATATTAAAATATGAAATTAAAACTAAAGAAACTGACTAATTATCTAAGTCAAAATTGGAAAAAAGCTAAAGGCAGCTAGTGTGTTAATTATATGCTAGTGCTTGTGTCAAGTATCCATTTTTTAAGGTATTTCTGACAAGGTCTTGAGTACAAAGAAGGTTCTTAGAATCTACCATAGTTCTATATCGCAGCCTTTTTTCTTCAATTTTAGGTACTGTCCCACCATCTTCTAGTGTACTATTGTTCTTTTTTCACTTACATTGGAATGGACTATTTACTTTTACTTTTGCTTTTGAAAACTATCAACACTGTCACCACAGTTCTGGGAATAGGAGTTCTTGGTTACCTTGATGTAAAAGAGTTGCAGATTCTAGAACCCAGAATGCGAAACAGAGATGGGGTCCACCTATAGAGGAAGAGGAAGAGCATATTTGGCTACAGACTGGCTAACCTAGTGAGGAGGGCTTTAAACTGGGTTCAACAGATGCAGGTGACCAAAGCCTACAGGTAATTCAAAAACATGGAAACCTGGGAGAAAGGTCAGAATCTGGAAGGAGCATGGGCTGTTATAGCAGAAATAAATGAAAGACAAGACAGAACTGGGGAGATCAAATCAGTATCTTAGATGTCTTTATACTAATGCGAGAAGTATGGGGAATAAGTAGGAAGAACTCGAAATGCTAGTAAATAAACACAACTATGACATAGACTTGATGGGATAATATGCATGACTGGAATATTGGTATAGAAGGATATAGCTTACTCAGGAAGGACAGGCAGGGAAAAAAGGGAGGAGGTATTGCTTTATATATTAAAAATGTATACACTTGGACTGAGGTTGAGATAGAAATAAGAGACATATTTGTTGAAAGTCGCTGGGTAAGGATAAAAGGGGTAAAACACAAGGGTGATGTCATGGTAGAGGTCTACTACAGACCACCAAACCACAAAGAAGAGGTGGATGAGGCTTTTTTTAAACAACTAACAAAATCATCCAAATCACAGGACTTGGTGGTGATGGGGGACTTCAACTACTCTGGGAAAATAACACAGCAGGGCACAGATTATCCAACAAGTTCTTGGAATGTATTGGAGACCATTTTTTATTTCAGAAGGTGGAGAATGCTACTGGGGGGAGGCTGTTCTAGATTTGATTTTGGCAAATAGGGAGGAACTGGTTGAGAATTTGAAAGTGGAAGGCAACTTGGGTGAAAGTCCTCATGAAATGATAGAGTTCATGATTCTAAGGAATGGTAGGAGGGAGAAGAGCACAATAAAGACAATGGATTTTAAGAAGGCAGACTTCAGCAAACTCAAGGAGTTGGTAGGTAAAAGCAAGTCTAAGGGGAAAAACAATTGAAAACAGTTGGCAGTTTTTCAAAGAGACATTGTTAAGGGCACAAGAGCAAACTATCCCACTTCATAGGAAAGATAGGAAGTATGGCAAGAGACCACCCTGCCTTAGGAGATAACCAGGAGATCTTCAATAATCTAAAACTTAAAAAAGAGTCCTACAAAAAGTAGTCAAATTACAAAGGATGAATATAAACAAATAACAAAAGTATGTAGGGACAAAAATTTTAAGAGCAGGTTGGACAAACACCTGTCACAGATGGTCTAGATAAGACTTAGTCCTGCCTTGAGTGCAGGGGACTGGACTAGATGACCTCTCGAAGTGCCTTCCAGTTCTATGATTCTATGAATTGTGACATAGGGCTTCAGGGCTGTCCGTTGTTGTTTTGCTGCCTAAGGCAGAACATTTTTGTGTGTCCTCTGGCCCAATTTAAAAACAAAACAAAAACCATTTGGCACACACACATCAGATGTTGATTTCATGCCTCCAGCGACCACCCTGATTTAACTGCCCCCAAAGCCAGCCTTAATGTTTAGTCCTTGAACTGACATAGAAAGGTGCAGGTGATTTTTTTAAGTCAAGTTAAGGCTAGATCAAGAGTCCAAGTAACTACAAAGAGTTATTCTGGGGTAGATGAAAATAAGGACTGGGACACAGGAGTTTTATGATTTGGGGAATCTGTTTGTAAAATTTATGTATTCAATGTGAAATTATGAACTCTCTGTAGGTATTTTTACCAAGCTGCAAACTCCATTCTGAAAGTGAAGCCATTTGTCTTCTCTGTGGCCCTTTCTCTTCCAATTTGTAGTAACATTCCAAATGGGATAGTGGCAAATGTATCAGGATCAGTCCCCTCGAGGGATTATTTGATGGGACACCAGAGAAATAGGGAACACCAGCCAATTAGGCTGGGGCAACTCAGCCACATAGACGGAGCAGGCAATACAGGGTTTAATAAAGTTCCACTTGCTCAACTTAACCTGCATTCAGCTTCATTCTTTGTGAATGAAACAGCAAAGAGCTAACAATAGAGGGTTGTTAAATCTTGATTGTCCTGTATTCAAAAAGAAAGCATCCTAGATGAAAGGCTGGCTTCTGGAACTGGTTTAGAAGCAGATAGGTCACCTAGCAGCAAAAGTCACCTGGTAGGAGGCTTTGGTCACTTGTTGAGACTGATTGAGGGACTGGATGTTTATTAAAGGGCAGAAGCTGATCTATTTGCTCTCCTTTGACTTTTTCCCCCCAGCTTAAGATGAGGGAAGCTGCTGCAGGAGCTGGATGAACTGTGGTAGGAGGAAACCCTGCCTACTTGAACTCAGATGGTCCCCCAAGCACTCCCAAAGGAAGGGTGATGTCAAAGCAGGGGAAATGCATGGCGGGTTTATTATTTTTGCACAGATGTATGTCTTTCTTGTGTGATTAAGTAAAGAGAAAATAATGTCTTAGACTCAGTGCAAACTCTCTGTATGCTATATGCCTGACAACTTCCATGTGCCCCCTGAGAGAGATAAACTGTAACCCAGAAGGCTCATACTTTTGATGAGATTCTGGGAGAGGAAGTGTTTAAGCAACTGGAGTATCTTGGAAGTCAATGCTGGACCTGGGGGCCTAAGGCAGGTGGGCTGAACGGCTCCATTTCCATGAAGGGGTAACTAATTAAGAGTCGGTGCCCAAAAAATATGCCAGAGAGGCCAAGAGAGGAAAGAGTACTGCAGCCTGCTGAGACCCAGGGATGTTTAAAACACCGCAAAGCAGTCTGGTGGGTGGCTAGCAGGGGGAGCCCTACTGGATCTGTATCCAGGGCCCGCTCCAGGCACCAGCTTACCAAACAAGTGCTTGGGGCGGCCACTTTGGAGAGGGGCGGCACGTCCAGCTGTTCAGCGGCAATTCGGCGGACGGTCCCTCACTCCTGCTCGGAGCGAAGGACTTCCCTCCGAATTGCTGCCACAGATCGCGATCGCGGCTTTTTTTGTTTGTTTGTTGTTGTTTTTTTGTTTGGCTGCTTGGGGCAGCCAAAACCCTGGAGCCGGCCCTGTCTGTATCAGAGGTCCTGCAGGGAAAACCTGAGGAACAGCCAAGACTGAAGAGAAAGTTCAGGCTGATATCTATAACTGGTGTTTGTTATTTGAGTAATCAGTAAAGCCAACTGAGAGAAATGGGTGGAATTATGCCCATCAAATTCTATTCAGAGCAGGTTAGGAACTCTATCTTCGTATATTTTTATGTAAAAGCAGAACCAAAAAATATAGGATCATATCATAAAAATATTTAATTTAAGTAATTTCTTGGCAATTTTAAAAATACATAATCTATTTAGAATTGAAGGGACATCCCACATAATACTTTTAAGGTAGCTTTAATTTAGTGCCTAATCATTTTTGTCATTTTGCCATCAAGCCATTTCTGGCCCTGACTCTGATGAATACAACCACAACAAAAAAATAAGACAATAAAAAGATATCCACATAGGATATCTACAGTATAAATTATTCATAGTTGCTAGTATGGGGCCTATTGCTTATTTTATTGTCCTCTTCAAGTATGTTATAGAAGGATAACACTGCTTCTTCACTGTAATGAGGATATGCTGTAAAAATGTCTATAAAATCTAGAGTGAATTAGCTGTTTCTATTAACTATAAATTGATATACAGTGGAGAAGTAAATTTATAACATGTGACTCTGCTACACAGCTGCCAGTAATTTGGCCATAAAGATTTTTATAGGGCATTTTTAACTCTGTATGTAGCAATAATTGCTCCTTGTGTGGAATATTTGTTTTAAAGAACTAACATTTCTTTCTATATTCCATTCTGATTTTACTTTCTTGTCAAGATGCTTTTTTCAACATAGCTTGATGACTATTTGATACTTTTTTCATGTAAGGGTAAAATATTACAACTAACCACATTGCAACAGAACATTGTAAATGATAGTACAAATAGTATACCCCAAAAGTACAGTACATCCAAGAATGACTTCACAGAACTAGCGTTACTGTTTGATTGACTATTGCTATTATTTCTAGAAGGACCACTATTTAGAGAATTAATATCCAGGGCTGCCAGCAACAAATTAGTTAGTTTCCTGCTGGAATACCCAAAGGCAAGTCAGTTCCTTGAAGGGGACCTGTTGGCAGCTTGATCCACAGCCCACTAGAGGCAATGGAAGAACTGACTGGATGAGCAAAGCACTTTAGAGTCTGTATAACTTCAGATATGTGAGTAGTCCCAATGAAGTCAAGTTACACTTGTGCTTAAGCATGTTGCTAAATTGGGGTCTTAATGGCCAATGAAGTTAATAAAAAGACTTGTTGGATCAGTAATCTCATTCCTGGTCCATTTGCAATTGAAAGTTATTACATGGGAATGGATTAGATCCTTAGCTGCAACTGAGATATGCTCAATATATGGAGCTGAGCTTTAAGTCACCTTTGCATTCCCCCATTCCGGGGGCTGTAGGCAGGCTGGTCTCCAGCATAATTTAGAGAAGCCTCAGGTCTGCTCTATATTATGCATGCCTGCCCACAGCCTTAAGGACTTGTCTGGTTGGGATTGTCAAGGTGTACTAATAACTTTCAAGGCCCCTTTTCTTCTGGAAATCACTCCTAGTTCAGGGGCCTCGGAAATGGAGGAGTGTATAGCTACTATACCAGCTTGACACTGCCTGAGGAATTTCCCTTACACAAGGCTAATTCTCAGGAAGCCAATTAAGCCATATTATGCTTATGCAATCATTTCAGCCACATTTCTGTACTCACCATTCATTTTGCCTGAGCAAAATGTGGTTACAAATTCTGTGGGTACACATTGCACCATAACGGGGAGACCAGATTCAGCACGGTGGAAAATCTAACCCTGGGTTATGTTAATGCTACAAATCATGGATCACTGTAGATTGCCCATTATTTCCTATCCAGCACTCATTAGTGAAGGTTAATGGATAAGAAAGCTCTTCTGAGACTTTGAAGACTCTTTTTACTTCTACTGATGATGTCCTGTAGCCTTTTGATGTCTGAGGAACTTGTACTTTAATGGATTGAACACAGGATGAGGTACCTGGGTGCCAGGAAACCTGTTTCCCCCCCTCTCCCCCCAATTCTTCCACTGAATCCCTGGGTTACCTTAGGCAAGTTGCATACCTCAGTTACCCACTTTGTGGAAAAAAACGGATAACCCACATTCAGGTTTATAAAGGTCTGATCTGAAGTCCATTGACTTCTGTGGACTTAAGGTCGGGCTCTAGAACACTTTGAGATCAATGAAGCAAAGGTGCTATGTAAGTGGAATATATAATTATTTGTACTCAAACAAAGAGTCATACTGAGTTCAATGGAAAGATTTGTGACTACTCAGGAGACAGGAAATAATTGACTAAACTATAATAAGAACATAAGAACAGCCATACTGGGTCAGACTAGCCCAGTATCCTGTCTTCCAACAGTGGCCAATGCCAGGTACTTCAAAGGGAATGAATAGAACAGGTAATCATCAAGAGAGCCATCCCCTGTCACCCATTCCCAGTTTCTGATAAACAGAGGCTAGGGACACTTCAGAGCATGGTTTTGCATCCCTGCCCATCCTGGCTAATAGCCATTGATAAACCTATCTTCCATGAACTTATCTAGTTCTTTTTTGAACCCTGTCTTGGCATTCACAAAATCCTCTGACAAAGAGTTCCACTGGTTGACTGTGCGTTGTGTGAAGAAATACTTCCTTTTGTTTGTTTTAAACCTGCTGCCTATTAATTTCATTTGGTGACCCTTCGTTCTTGTGTTATGAGAAAAAGTAAATGACACTTCCTTATTTACTTTCTCCACATCAGTCCTGATTTTATAGACCTCTATCATATCCGCTCTTAGTCATCTCTTTTTCAAGCTGAAAAGTCTGAATCTTATTAATCTCTCCTCATATGGAAGCTGTTTCATACCTCTAATCATTTTTGTTGCACTTTTCTGTCCCTTTTCAAATTCCAATATATCTTTTTTGAGATGGGGTGACTAGATCTGCACATATTATTCAAGATGAATAATGAATTTGATGAATACCATGAATTTATACAGAGGCGATATGATATTTTTTGTCTTATTATCTATCCCTTTCCTAATGATTCCCAACATTCTGTTAGCTTTTTTGAAGGCCATTGCACATTGAATGGAAGTTTTCAGAGAACTAGCCACAATGACTCCAAGATCTCTTTCTTGAGTGGTAAAAGCTAATTTAGGCCCCATCATTTTACATGTTAAATGGGAATTATGTTTCCCAATGTGCATTACTTTGCGTTAATATCTACAGATGGTTGACATTTTCCATTACAAATATTTATTTTATATCAAATGGCCTTTTTAAACAGATTATTTTGTTTCTTTCAACATTTTCTGATTTTAGGATAAAAAACTGAAACTTGATTTTTAAAAATTGTTATTTATTTATTATTTATTTCAGAAAATATTTACCTTTTTCTGACCAGTTCTAATAATAATTATATCTAATAATAATTATATCATGCAGCTTAAACCAGACCCCGAGATCTGAAATATGGAGCACTGGCAATCCTTCTTCTATTAAAAATGTAACCCCTTTGGGGTTTAGAGAACGTGGCCCCTTTAAAACCTTGTCCTGATGGAGAGAAAGTGATGATTGTTCAGGGCAGTGGAGAGGGACAGGGTGAGTGTGTCTTAGTTCCAGACAAGAGGGCTACATTGAGGCGACCTTTACATTGTAAAGCAGCTAAGAATCAGCCCGAAGCCCAGAAGGGACAGAGCGGCCGACGGGGGATGGCCGAGGACAGGAGCCAGCAAGAACGCTGTGCCTGAGAAGGACAAACCAAAGCTGGACCCAGTATCTCTGCTGCCCAGAGCTGTATGGGGCCTGTGAGAACTGGGGCTTGTGACTTTGCATTGGGAAGAAGGAGGCAGGCTGTAGCTAGCTAAGTGGGGAGGCGGTTACTCTGTGTGGGTTTGCAAAGAGCAGCAGGAGAGGGCACTGGAGGGGTTTGTTGTTGAAAGTTTACTGTGCCGAAGATGACCAGGAGCACACAAAACTCACTGCTGGTCTGGAACTGTGCCCAGGACTCCTGAACTCTGTGTGCAGACACATTGCTTGGTGTCTGCCTTTTCAGCATGTAATACCACTGGGCCTGTGGGGCCTTGTGTTGGATGTAACCATGTTTCACTGCTTCCACTATATTCCCCCCTGTTGTTTTTCTCCATTCATCCCTCTGTAAATCAATATTTTCCCTTTCCTGTATTCATTGTACTATTTTGGTGTATTTGTGATCACTCCAGTAGAAGGGACTTTCCCTGCTGAGTTCCTGTGTATGCCTTTTCTTGGCCAGAGCTGCTTGCAGAGCAGACTCCATCTTGGCCACGAACGTGCTAAAGTTACACAAATCTAATAAAATTTGTTAAGAAATATTAATCCATAGATGCTTAGAGTTTAAATCAATTACTCTTTAAATATTTAAATACACTTACTCATAAAATATTAACTCAAAAAATGAAACATTTCTCTTGCTATCAAAATTATTAGAAGGTAATATTTCTTAATAAGACTTGTGCTAAGACTACTTTCTAATGATTCTCTCTGTTCTATTAAAATATGGATATCAGTATTTAGGAGGAGAGACAGCAAATTCTACTAATTATCCAAATGTCTACTAAAATGATCTAAGCGGTTTCATGAAACATAGACGAGAAAGATAACTAAGGGTACATCTACACTTACCTCCGGGTCCGGCGGCAGGCAATCGATGTTCTGGGATCGATCCCGGAAGTGCTCGCCGTCAACGCCGGTACTCCAGCTCGGTGAGAGGAGTATGCGGCATTGACGGGGGAGCCTCCCTGCCGCGTCTGGACCCGCGGTAAGTTCGGACTAAGGTACTTCGAATTCAGCTACATTATTAATGTAGCTGAATTTGCGTACCTTAGTCCGAAGTGGGGGGTTAGTGTGGACCAGGCCTAAGTGTTAGGGTGTTAACCAGGAACATAAGGGACTAGAACTCAATTTTCTGGTCTGGCAAAGGCTTCCTGTGTGACCTTGGTCAAGTCAGTTAGGGCTATATTTACATGGGGAATTAGGTGCTTAAGCCCAATATTTAGGTTCCAATGGCATTAGCAAAATCCCTGCTCAGCAGCTACTTAACCCCGTAGGCACCTAAATCCCCAATGTGCCTCAGTTTCCACCCTTAAAATCCAAAGCACCTAAATTTCAGCACTGAGCATGCGCACAGCTGCCTCACTTCTGACGCTCAGCCTTAGCTCCCAACTGAGCCTCAGTGAGATCCAGAAAATAGGCATTGCCCCATGTAATCCTGATTGCGGGGCCTGATCTGGTTTTCAGAGCTCATCTAATTCCATACAAAACGGCTGGCAGGTGAAGGAAAGGAGGAGACATCCTCCCTTATAACTGTTAGCCCCATGGTTAGGGTCTGCACCTGGGATGTTGGAGACTCCAGTTTAGTTCTCCCCCTACATCTCAGATAAGTGTCCTACCCATTTGAGTACAGAGACATTATCTCTCTGGTACAACAAATTTCTAATTTTGTATTTCCTACACTGTGGAACAACTTCAACAGGAGAGAGTCCCTACGCTAGAATGTCCCATAGTCCCATGTCTAGGGCACTATGAGGATTATTGCATTAAAGATTGTGAGGTGCTCTGACACTACTGTAATGGAGTCACATAAGTACCTGGGGTAGATCTATGTGCCATTTAGCGGTTTGTGAACTATATTCCTTGGTTTTGGTGTGTTTAGGTTGACACCTCATGGTTCACTTTGACTTTTGGGTTTGAGCAATCTATGAGTTAAAGGTGTAACTCACAACTTCTGAATTGCCACTCTCTTGGCATTGAAAACCTGAAAAATATAAAATATAAATAATTTAAATGCAAAACCATCTGCTCAATACTTTTATGAACTTATCAGCAAACCTATTATGAGTCAGAAGTTTGAAACAATACCTGATATCATGCAAATTTCCTGTAGCTTTGGATTTTGTGACATATTTTTCACCTAGTGCTCCCTGTAGGATCTTATTTTGAATAATGTATTCTACATTAAACCTCCATAAATGAATATTGATACCAAAAGAAATGCAAAATTACCTAACAGGAAGATAAGTTAGATGAGACATGTAATAGCTGTCAAGTGTAGAATATATTGAGTGCATATTATAACTGACCACTTTTACTTCCTTTTAAAAATAATGAACTTAGTATTGTGTAGTATTTTCATACCTGCTTCTCTGAACTGATAATGCATGACATGAAAAGACAGAGGACTTTTGAACTCTTTCAATTTCAAAAAGCAGATCTTTAGCAGAGCTATTGTTGGTTTCTCTAACAGCTATGAAATGATAAGGGCTTTGACTCTTCAGTCTGGAGTATGGTCTCAATCTTAACTACAGTTTAATGTCCAGGAATGTCCTTAGTATTTTTTAATTTCATTTTATTTTTTTCATTTTAAAATGTTTATGACACATCTTAAGAGCGAGGGAAGACAGAACGCAGGTAAATCAGCAGAATTCTCAGGTGCCACAGGGTCCTGGGGTGAGGAAGCAAGAAGTCAGGCTGGCCAGAAAACAAGAATCCACTTCACAAAAATTTTGGCGAGTTTGAATTTTTTTTGTTCCACATCAGAACGAAATGGAGACCTTTCAGAACTTCCATCCAAAGAACACATCCAAAGACAGACCCCTCCTAAAAGAGCCACCGTGATGGTTAGTGTCCTTCCCCTAGGATATGAGCTGCCCAGGTTTGAGTTCCTCTGGTGCCTGATTCAGCAGATGGTCTGATGGTGAAGATTAATCTTCATATACAGTTGGTCACTTTATATTTTGTGTATTCAGGTTGGTTTGAATGGTCTTTCTATTTATTTTCATCTTTTAAATGTTTTATATGTTATTTGCCTAGGCAAGCATCTAGAATACTGGCAAGATGCTTTTAAACAAAATTTGAAAAAATTAAAAGTAAAATGCCATCATTTTGATTCTCCTGAATGATATAATTAAACTGACAACAAAATGTCTCATGGATGTTTCCTTTTAAAAATAAAAAAAACGTTAAAAGTATTATCTCTCTGGGGGGATTTGTACCTTCGATTTTACTGAGCATTTGGCATGAATAATACACAATGCAGATCTATAAAATGCTACTCAGGATCTAACTGATAATAATATTGTATCTGTAGGTATAGGTACAGGTCATAAGTCATAAACTGGGCTGCATATATATCTTGGAGATATACAACATTTTTACCCATACTTGATGTAATTAAAATATCAACATTTATCTACAGTTATCAGGCAGTGGTATCAGAGATTTTGCAGTTACTCCCTCCTCTAAGAAGAAACACTGTAGAAATGAACAAATGTTGAAAATTTTTAACATCAATGACCCTATATTGTATTTACGTTATAAAACAAAGTTAAAAATAAGGGCAAAAATCAAGAGATTACCATTCATTTAAAATATTAACTGTTCCCATATTTTACAGTACTTTGGGAGACTTATTTTTTCCTGGCCTGTATCTGTGTCTATTTGGCATTGGAGATACCAGAGATCAGCAATTGTCAATATATGCAAATTGCAAAAGTGTTTCCAGTTAAGATGAGTTTTATCCTGAAAGTTAAGAAACTGCCAATCATTTCCTTATTTGTTTGAAAATCTATATGACTTGTGAGAATTGGGGTTTCAAACTGACCAGAAAAAGGATGGTTAAAGTAAAATACAATTAATGCAATTTATCTTTTGTAGTGATTTTTCCCAGAAAGATGTTATAAAACAAGAGCAAAACAACATACATGCAAGTGAGGTTGCAGCACGTTGGCATAATCAAAAGATATTAGAGAAGGCCTTTGCAGCCTTGGTCATTTTTGGAGGTATATGAACAGCTCTCGGGAGTAAAAATGTAATAGTATATGAATAATTAGGAGAAGTTAACTTGTACGTGGTACCAGATTATGGTTCCTGTCTTCATATACCACAGTACTCTAATGAGAGTTCAGACTCTTATTTCACAGAATTTGAAATTCTGGTGAACAGTTGATTGCTGATGTGGAGTTTGTAGCAATGTAACTGAAGCAAGGAGTTATCAAGAAAAATTTGCAAAAGCACTTTAGTCATTATGAGCCTAATTCTCTGTGATGAGGTGTGCATCCCACACCATCCCTTTTAGGATTAACAAGGGCCTGAAAGGCCAATTAGGTTACCCAGCATCACCTTTGAGAGGGAGGGCCAGGGCTAATTAAGAGTGAAGCCCCGCTGGGGAAGGGCTGGACCAGCACTATAAAGCCAGGAGGCTGAAAGCAGAAAAGGGCTGCAGGGAAAGGAGGCTACAGTCACTCCCTGGGATGAGGGAGGTCATCAGGGACAAGGAGGAAGTCCAGAGAAAAATACATGTGATCTTGCCCTGAAGAAAGCAATCTAACAAGAGGCTAGGAGGGGGTGAAGTAGCCATGGGGAGTAGAGGAGGCTTCCATGGTAAACCTAGAAACAGGCAAGGGAAGAGAGAGAGAGGCTGGGCAAGAAGGAGCCCAGGGGAACAGAAACTGGAATGGGGATTGAGCAGACCTGGATTGCTGGTTTTAGGATCCCTCGGCTGGAACACAGTGCAGCTGATTCCCCTACCTACTACAGGTATAGTGGCACAGAGCTCCATCATTGGACTGAACACTATCCAGAGAAGGCATTTAGACAGTAGTTCTGTTGGACTTCATAACCCCAGAAGGGATGGACTAAACAGGGATCTGGATGGAGGACCAAGTTACCAGAAAAAAGACTATTTAAGGGAGAGCAGAAAAGGCTTCTGATGCAACCAGAGCCACTTTCCTGGATGTAGGCACAAGGAGGTGCACTAATGGTGAATGGTAACCTTGTTACAGTCCCATTTTCAGACAAGATCTAGGAGCCCAAATTTCATTAATAGTCAATGGAACTTAATCTCTTCACCTTTGAAGAGATCTTTTAGTCACCTTTGAAAATGGAACTCAAGCTCCAATCCTAAGTAACTTAGAACTTTTGAAAAATTTACATGTAGTCTTTTTTGTTTCCTATGTAGTCTGTACTCTCATTATGGTTGCAGGCATGGCCTGACCTGACTACACCTGTAAATACACTACTACTACTGTATACTACACCTTTGCATATAGACTCCCTGTTATCAGTCATTAAGTGTTTCATTTCAGAATCTGAAATTTATAGGGTAAGTCACCTAGAGATGTGCAAATAATGGATTTTTTAGTTAGCTGCAAATTCTGGGGAAAAAAAGTTTCATACTGAACCAAATTTATATATTTTTTGTTAATCCAAAAGTTGAAAAATAATTCATTTAGGGTCAAACAAAAATGTGTTAATGTCTGTTTATTTTTTTTAAATAAAATTAAAGAAAGTTGAAATAAAAAGTCATTTTGAACTGGAAAACAATCATTTCATTTTCAAAATACGTATCAATATTTTTAAAAAATGTATAGGTTTTTTTGTTTTTTACTGAAACAATTGGGTGAAACAAACATGAATTCAGCAAACTTGTGGTGTCACTGAATCTGGATTTTTTTTACTGAAAAAGTTTTGTCCAAAATTTTTTGCCCAGCTCTAAAGTCACTATTTTCCCTTCATGCAGGCTTTACATTCGTTCTTTCTTAGTTAGTGGTTTTCCTTATGTTAAAAGCATTTATTCGGACATATTCTCTGTCTCAAATGTGAATGCATGTGCACAAAGTGTAACAGGTAATTTTCAAATGGCTTAAAATGCCAAGTAGGTGATGTAATTTTAAAAAACTCCTCATGTATTTATTTTTCTTGCTTTTCCCAACATTAGCCTGCCAGCAATGATCTAGACCTACAAATTAATATGCAGTGTAATAATCAATAGTAATTTTTATTTAATTTTACTTTCCCTTTACTGTAACTTAATAACACATCCTTCCTGACCTTCCAGTCCCCAGGAGAGTTAATGGCTGCTGTGCACAACCAGCTGCTGATGTTACCGTATGGCCGATGAATGTGTCAGCACAGACAAAAAAATCGTAGTCTGTATATCTCAAAGAGTTGGGGTATTTTGTACTGCTGTTAGTATGATTGTTTGCTTACTTTCCACAGGCATAGTTGATTCTCTAAGAACATAAAATACCTTGCCACATAATAAGCATATGTTGCAAAACAAACTGTAGAAAAATCAATAAGAAAGGAGGAGAGAAAAATCAGTATGAAAGTTCAGCAGTTATACTAATTTCCCCTAATTGGGCATGGTGCTCACTCAAAATGTGTGTGGCTAACATTATCAGACACTGCTATAGCTCCTGTTCCAGTCCTCTGCAGTTGGAAACTGCTTATGGAGCAGAATTCCTTTTTTCTTATTTTAATTTTCTAGTGAAAGGAAGCAACATGTCAGAGAGTGAACTGTTTTACCGCTGTATCAAGACAGTTTGCTGCTGTGCTGGAATTTGACTTTGATGCTCCCTCTTTATGACAAGGTGCAGACTCAGGAGAACTAAGTAAAATCAGAGTAAATATTGTGACTGTTTCAATATGTTGTTGTTATAAAAGTCCAACAGGCCTATAAATCATTTTAAAAGCAGGTGGCGATGGGGAAAAAAAAGTAGCCACCTTGTGTAAATCTTCATTTTGTTACCCAGTTGCTAACCCTATTCTTCCAAATATAATACCATGGTGGGTAAGAAGCCTTGAACTTTGCCCCCATTCCAAATTTTCCCCCTGAAGGCCACATACTGAATGAGAGAGGGATATGAAAAAATGAT
The DNA here is from genome assembly GCF_013100865.1 of Trachemys scripta elegans. Lineage (NCBI taxonomy): Eukaryota > Metazoa > Chordata > Testudines > Emydidae > Trachemys > Trachemys scripta. Next base: position 39,193,393 of record NC_048298.1, on the reverse strand, counting down.
TGTAGGGAATGTGGATGGGGGAGATAAATGTTGTGTTTGATTCATCCTGATTGTTGGTTATAAAGCAGAGTGTGAATTAAATGGGATTAGAAAGCAAAGGTTGGGGTCTCAGGGTTATATAGATACTTCCTAGAAGAAATGGAGAGCTTTGCCTGTAGTTTCTCTTTGGGGCATGTTTCATCAGCCTACCCACAATGGCAAGTGGTGAAGTATATTTAGTATCTGGGTTTAAAAGATCATGGCACAATTTCGAGAACTGTTTAGTTCAGTGTCTGGTCTTACAAATGGCCAGGGCTTAACCCCTCTTTCTTTTTGAAAATCCTTTCAAAAATAAAATTTTATTGTATGTGCCCATTTTTTGTAAAAGTCAGGTCAAAATGTTGTGAGCCTGTGCACTGAAGGTGTGACTGCTGAGGACCAGGAGACAGTTAACCAAGTCAGAGGAAGTTCTCTTATCCTAAACTCTCACTTTCTATCTAGGATCAGGCAAATGAAGCTGGAGCATAGAGCATGGGCCCCAAAACAGATGGCACTCTCAGTGAAATGAGGCTACAAAAGTGCCAGGAATCTCTTTGGGGTTCCAAGCTCCATAGATGTTCATCCCATGAACAGCACTGCAGCCTGCGCCACAGATTTAGCACAGTCACTCTGCTAGCCTAGTATTATATCCATATATTCTTCCTATCAGGGCATCCACGTATGAGGAGTCTGGTGAATCTGTCTGATATTCTAGCAGGGGCAATGATCCTCCCACGCTGACCGAGCTGCTTCAATTTCGCTCCACCACATTCATCACTAAAATGTCTGCACCCACCACCAGAAGTGAATGAGGCCATTTGATTGTTCTTTCTTTCTTTGCCAAATTTCCAAGTTGTTTTCTTTTTCAACCCACTGGATTTATTTCACTTGTATCCAAACTTTATCTCTTTAAATGAACACACTAATACAAATTTTAAAATATATGTTGACCAACTTTAATCTGAAATAACTATGGCAAGTGAAACAAAAAAAAAGTTATTTTAAAAAATCCACACTAAAATTGTATCCCTTTTCCAACCTTGAGCAACAATGTTGCTAAAGTCTTACTGTTTCTGTTGAGCACCAGAGTCTTGGCCCTGGGTGTCCTTTGGATGGCAGGTGTGTGTGTGTACGGTACTATCTTGCTACTGTTTGTGATGTAGAGGGACAGTGCTGAAAGCGTTTTCTATATATTTCAGTATCCTGCTTGATCACAAGAATGGAGCAGACAGGCAGAGTGGAGGGGATGGTACGGTGTGTATATGTGCCCCATAAAGCAAAACACAGCTGGTCGGTCTAATTTTAGGCCTACCAGCCTTGATGGTGTCTATTTAAAGATGTTATGTTTCATTTCACATCTATTATATTAATCCCTCTCTTCCCATAAATTGGGTATTTATTGCCTGCCCTTGAAAGTAACTCAAGCACCTTTCTCGGTCACTGAAATTCAAAAGCATTATTGATCTCTCGTAAAAACTCTCTTGAGGATCATCTGAGGCACAATCATGATAATATACAAAACAATGTTCTAAAGGTTGAGATAAATAATATATCAGCTAGTACACCTTAGATGATTTGTTGGTTTCATTTTACATATCCTATGGTGTGAATAGAACTGTGCAAACTGCAAAGTTTTTCGATTTTTCTGGCTGGGCCAAAAAAAATCATTTAAAAAATCATTTTGTATTTATCTGAAATGATTATTTTTGGTCTGTTTTCTCCACAAAACAAAGACTGGGGAGAGGGGAGGGATTGTTTCACATTGAACAAAACATTTTGTCTGAACTGAAACTAAGGCCTTGGCTACACTTGCGAGTTACAGCGCAATAAAAGAGCCCCAGGCGCCCTAGCTCACTCCCCATCTGCACTGGCAAAGCACGTAGAGCGCTCCGACTCTGCAGCTACAGCACTGCTGGTACTCCACCTCGGCGAGTGGAATAACGTTTGCTGCACCCCCGCTGGAGTGCCGTGGTGCCAGTGTGAACGAGGTGTTGTGTTACTGCACTGTGATCAGCCTCCGGAAACGTCCCATAATCCCCTTAAGTCAAGTGGCCACTCTTGTCATTGTTGTGAAATTGGCTGCAGGAATGCGGAAATGCCCTTTCAAAGCTCTGTTTCAGAGAAGCCGGCTGCTTATCAGCTCCTAGGAAAAATCAAACATTTACTGTTTGCTTTGAGTGAGTGAGAGAGAGGCAGGGAGGGGAAGGGGGGTCTGAACTTACAAGACAACATGCTGACACACTCTCAGCACCTCAAAAACCCACGCTCTCTCCCCCCACATACACACATCACACTCTCTGTCACACTCCACCCCACCCCATCCCCCAATTGAAAAGCACGTTGCAGTCACTTGCATGCTGGGATAGCTACCACAATGCACTGCTCTCTGTGGCTGTTGCAAGAGCTGCAAATGTGGCCTCACCCAGTGCGCTTGAAGCTGAAACTGTGGACAGACTGCAACGCTTTCCCTACTGTACTCTACGAAGGCGGGTTTAACTCAAAGCGCTCTATATTTGCAAGTGTAGCCATGCCCTCAATGTTTTGTTTCAATTTCAGTTTTTTTAAGGTCTTTTCTATTAAGCAAAGGAAATTTGGAAACACCCTTCACAAACTTGAGGAGGAGGTTGTAGTGCTGTCCCCTTTATACCTTATACACATGTGGTTAGACAAAGCCGTCCCTAGTGGGATGTGGGGCCTGGGACAAATCAGCCTCTGCCGGCTTGTGGTCACCACTCTGCATCAGCGACTGGGCCAGTGGGATGGATCTGGCCTGGTGCTGAGCCGCCTGCTGCTTCTGACAGTTGCCAGCGCCTACCATGGGGCTATTGTTGACCATAGTGCCACAGTGGCTTTGGGCTCCAGTCGGGGTGGGGGACTCGCTGCACCAAAACGGGACAGCTGAGCCAGGCGCTGTCTCTGCTAACTGCCAACAAGATGGCGGGCCCCGCGGAAGTGACAAACTCATCTTCCAGGACTGACGGCATCAGCCAATCGCACCGATCTGTGGGGCCCCACAAAGTGTGGGTCCCGTAGCGGTCGCCCCAATTCACCCTACCCAAGGGACAGCTCTGTGGCTAGAGTGTTCATTTAGGATATGGGAGACTTAGGCTCAAGTCCCTACTCTCCTGATTCGGAGCAGGGATTTGCACCTGGATCTCTCATGTTGAGGCAAAGTGAAAACAGCTCTATATTCATGCCCCAATGTATATTTAATTATTTATACAAAGCGATCAGTGGTTAGGGAACTTGAACTTGGGTTTCTCACATCCAGAGTATTAGCTGTAATGATGGGATATAAGTGGGAGAGGGGGCCTCCTTGGTTTTGAGAATAGCTCCTAAATCCTTTTATGATCTATGTCCCCCAAAAATAAATTGGGAGAAGGGCAGAAAACTATTCAGCAAATTAACGTCAGTTGCAAATAGTTTTGGTTGACTCGAAACAACATTTTGGATAAATAAACTATTAATGTGAAAAATTTCACCCAGCTGTAGGTGTGAGTACCTTTCAAACCAGATGATCTAGTAAAGGAGTTATGGACAGCAAAGTCTCATGCACAGATGTTCAATATTCCTTGGTTTTGGTCCATGAAAACATTTTATTTGTTTTCTATTCTTGCATTATTTTTACCCCATTGTTTCACTTTGATCATCAGGATCCAATAACTCAGTAAAACTCTGTCAAACCTGCAAGTTCACTTGGTTTTGCATTGAAACTAGGACAAACTACACATCTTCCATGTTCTAAAGTGAAACCATAAATCAGTACAGGCAAGTTGCATAAAAAATAATCCAAAGCTTGTACTTGTAAAAGTCATTTATATTAATGCCTTAGCACCAGGGTTTTGAGTTTGGAACAGAATACACACAAATTTGAGATTAAGATTTCATAATGAACAATTTTTCAGTTTCTTCACTTAATGTAATAAATAAAGCTTCTCCACATAATTCTTCACTTCGATCTTGCATGGGCCAGAAGGAAATGTGTTGAGACCATCATTGAGTTGGAGTATAAGAAAAGGATGATGTAGCACACCATCCAGACTGGAGGTCAGGGAGGGAGCAGAAGAGTACCAGCTAGACTCCTGATCCTATCAGAAACACTAGTCAGGCCTGACCTAAACTAGAAAATGTGGTCATCATAATTACATTGCTCAGGGCTGTGAAAAATCCACACCCCCGAGCGGCATAGTTAAGACAACCTAAGTACCCATGTAGACAGTGCTAGGTCAACAGAATAATTCTTCTGTCAGCCTAGCTACCACCTCTTGGGGAGGTGAATTACCTGTGCCAGTGGGAGAACTCTGCTGTGCCCCTGTAGTATTTTGAGTGTAGTCCAGCCTACAGTGGCTGCTGCGTACCTCATTTGCAGACAATGGATGAAAGCTCACCAGCATTGAACCAAAGAATGACTTACTTTGGGTGATAAATGCCCACGTGCAAAATAGGATGCAGCCCCAGGTGATGTTTCATCATGTTAATCAGGATACAGTTTTCACTAAACTATGCAGTTGTTGTCTATGCATCTGCTGAGCATGTGTGTGCAGTACATTCCTGCCTGTGCTGACTACAGGTTCTGGCATAAGACTTCTAGAAGTATTTTAGTTTATTATTATTTTGTTTTGCATTGATTTCCAGCGGCACAGATTCATCTTGTAAAAAGGCTCTAGGACTGTCAGCACTCTGAGTTTTTGACAGCTAGGTATCCATTAAGAAATAAGCGTGTCAAAATTAGAGTTCGCTGACAAACATAAAAGTGACAGCATAATGTCCAGCAGCTATCATTTTATAAATGACAGTTTATTATACTGTATTAAGCCTTCCATAATACCATGTAAATTACTCTAATCCGGTAGAAGCTGGTGAATTTTGCATATCTTGACCATTAAAACAGGAAATCCTTCATTTGCCTGGTAATGTATTTTACCCTTCATTATCTGGCAGTTTTTGTAGCACAATGCATTTGTTGTTGCCCAAGATTCCTTTTGCTTTGTAGCCTCTTAATTTGTTTTTTATTTTTACCTTCAATACCAAAATAATGAGTGTAAAGATAGATACATAGTGGTGTAACAAGCAGGAGATCAAATTACACATTAGAAAATCATTCCATTGTACTTAAGAGTAATTTTCATTAGCAAAACCTACTACTTTTGTTATTGCTTAATAGTTTTTCTGGAATGTTCAGATGTACTGTACTCATGGATTCAGTGGCTCATTCTAAGGGACCTTAGCTATCAAATTAGGTGGACACAGGAAAATAATGGATGCACTTCATTTAGTCATTCACCAAAACAATTAGGCATGTGCATAAATTACATTGACAGTAATAGGACCTTAGCATCTGAGTAACGTGAAGCACATGCTTAATTGTTTCAATGGGTTGGGTTCTTATATAGTACTGTGGAAGCAGAGAAAGAACTGACAGGAAGGGGATTGCAATGCATGACAGTTTGTTAGCAAGAGTCAGGCTAACTGTAACCCTAATAACGCGAGATTTGTAGAAGCGAGGAATGTGTGAGGCGAGTGGGAAAGAACTGTGTGAGAAGTTGTTGCGACCTTGTGTAGATAATATGGAATGTAGACTAAGAGTCTACATTAGTGAGCAAAACAAGATATCAGAATGACCTATGTATAAACAAAATGCAGCTGTTGCTCATTATTGTCTGTAACAAAAGGTATAAATGCTTGCTGTAATTGTTTACCTGTTGAGAGACCTGTTTAGCTCTCTCCCGCTATGCAATTGATAGAGAAAAAATAAAGTATCTGACTTGCTGTACCCAAACAAAAAGTGAGAACTCTGTTATTCTCCGACAATTTGGGGGCTCGTCCGGGATGGCAACGCCCGCAGAGGTACCGGCAGCTGCTACGGATCGTTCCCCTTCAAACCCCATGGCGCCACAATAGAGGTAGGAGGCCTTTTGAAATCTCTATTGGGGTGTCGGAGGAGGACTGTCTGTGGGGCTGTCTGTCCCTGTTGGGCTCACGCCATCCGAACTTACTGACTGTGCAGCAAGGTCAAATGCAGAGCGGTTCTGGGGAATTGTTTTGCCGCCCCCAATAAGGTAGTTGTATGTGGTTCTGGGGACCTGTTAGTTTGGCCACCCCCATATATGCATATGAGAGATGCATGGGTATGCACCAGTGCTGAGGGGTTTTTACCACCTCGAGAGGGGTTGTTACCGCCTCATAGTGTGTTGAGTCCAGACAGAGGGGTTGTTACCGCCTCATAGTGTAGATGCATCGTGGTACTTGGGAATAGCACCTGGAAATAGAGACCTTGGTGTGTGTGTGTGTATGTACACCAGTGTGAATTGAGAGTTACCGGAAGATGCCCAGAGTACTCTGTGAAGTCTTTTGGCTGGTGACCAGAACTATTCTAACGCAAGCCCGGTAACTAGAGGATCTTTTAGGAGATCCGACCCACGGTAGGCTAACTCTGCCTGGCATCGTCCGGCGAGGAGGCTATCTGGGTCTAGGAGTGTGTGAACTCATCTTCCCTCCCCCTTTTCCTCTCTGTGTGAGCCACTGACAGTCTAATCATCTTGCTGGATGCAACGAAAGTAAGTGGTGCGGTCTCTCTGAGGCTAGCTGACGCTCTTTGCTGAAGGGAGGTGTAGGAGGGTTGTGGCCATCCTCGTTAGCCTCTCCTGTGTGAGTACCCTGTAGGGAGAGATCCTTAGTTTATGTGTCGCTAGAGCGGACAGGGCATCCTCCCTGTGTGTGTGTGATTGGAAAATGGGTGGGGGACAGTCTAAGGAGTCCCTCTCACTCCTTAAGGATACCCTAGCTTATTTCATGTACGTACATTATGGTCCTAAAACCTGCAGGTATTTAGAGAATTAGAATCATTACACGCGTGAAAATTCATCTAAACAATGCCCACTAAAAGGTGCCTTCAATCTAGATAAGATCATATATCTCAAAGGAGCTTTTAATCACCAAAAAGCCTCTGACACACAATGGGAGCAATTTATCTATTAAGGAAAGGAACAGGTTAATTTGAAATTCAGCTTGGTCCAGAGATAAAGAGAAAGTTAATCTGCATTCAAGGTCAAGAATCAATGCAGACCAGGCTAAGTACAAAGAAAAACTGCTTTCGGCCCCAGCTGGCTGTGAAAAAATATAGACATAGTCAAACCAAAGGCAATACAAGTTACAGTGCTGAGATTACATTTGCAAAGCTTAACTGTCCAGTGAGATCCAACAGTCTGTCTTTGCGACCCTGGAGCTGGCGTGGTTTGAGGACGCTGAGGAAGCCACAGGCAACCAGCCTGGACTGGAATCTCTGAAAAGACGCCCCAGGAGACCCCAGGGCATAAAAGAATTGCCCTCCCAAGAGAGGAAGCAGGTTGGAGATTAAATAGCGCCTTCTCTGAACGTTATACACAGACGTGGCCAGTCTGGACGTACGTGTGTGAGTATGAAAGTGTGTCTACTCTCAGCCGCAGTAAGTCTGAGAACCGGAGAGGGATTTAGCATTCCTCTCTCCACCCCGGTCGACCAGGAAGGGTGTCAGGTGGATCTACCCCAGTCGTAGCAAGACTGGGCAATAGAGAAGTTGGAGAAAAGGGAAGAGTTGTGTACTTGATAACTAGAATTGAGCAATTAAGAGCATAGATCATGAACCAGGCAGCAACTCAAACCTACGCCCAGGGCAAGTTGCAAGCCTTGAGACAGGACTTCCAGGCAGAAAAGGAAGCACTGGCTAAGCAAGTACTGGTCCTTCAGGGACTTGTCAGAATTTAACCATTTGTGTTTGCATATGCTGTAACAGCAGTGTGTTTGCCACAAGAGAAAATTGAATAGTTAAATGCCAATGGGCCATGCGTTTTGCCCAAGTGGCAAGCCTCATGAGGGAGGACTTAGGTAGCTTTGTGAGTAAGAATGTTTAAGAGAAGAGACCAGGAAGGGTGGGGGCTAGTTGAGAAGCTCATCCTCCTAGCTAAATTGGTAGTGAAAAAGCCGGTGCCCATGGAAGGGACGGTTCAGCGAGAAAAGCAGGATCGGGCCTAAGTGGGCAGGCAACAGATAGAGAGATTGGAAAACAGGTTGGAAACTTTGAGGTCATAGTGGAAGGAAAGGAGTAAGTAATTATAAGCATGGGGATTTCAAATCCCCAGGATAATAATTGGAATGGTAAAATGTGTGTAAGACAGAGTCTTTGTACCAAGGTGCAAGGCTGTCCTTTCTTCTCCTCCTTATCCCTGTCTGGCTGTTATTGGCTCTCAGCTAGGTGGACCCAATATTTCGGTGACAGTTACTGGCGACTCTGGTTAATGAATTTCTGTCTTATACATTTGGGCGTTAGGTGTGTGGACGGAACTGAGCCTCTCATTCGTAATTCCTCAGAGTGGAAGCCATCGCGTGCGATGAAGCTCTGAGGTCGAATTGGGATCCTTCTGTCCCGTCCCCTGTAGCGGTCAGTATTAGTAGAAATTCCTGTAATAGGATCCTATTAGGCCATAATTCCTTCTGTTCTCTGTGTAATTCTCTGTTAGAGTGTCAGCAGGCAGATGGGTGGGTCTCTGGTAAAACCCTCTAAGGATAGCCCTTTGGATTATATGTTAAGTAAATGGCCTTTACCCGGTGTTCAAAAAAGAAATAGTTACACCTTGTGTAGAAATTGATGTGGCTAGTGTTGTGGAAATTGAATTGTGGAAAGGATGTGCATTTTCCCAAAAACATGTGCAGTGTATATTGTAGCAGAGGTAAAAGAAATGCAAACCTACCAATATAGGTTGTGTTGTCTCTTTCAGATCACTGGGTGTTTGAAAGCAGGAGTTAGAAGTAAAAGGCAATCAAAAGTCTGTGAATGTTAATTGTATCCCTTTTTACGTAAGAATTTTTAAGCTGTGGATAGCTTTGGATCTAGAAGCAAGCCAGAAAGCATCTGTATTAATGCAATTTTCTAATTAATAAGGTAGAAGCCACTGAAACCTGGACTGCCTATGAAACAAATACAAGGAAATATGGGATAATTCCTCTGTTTTGCCTAAAATCAACAAGAGTATTTGTATATAAAGGAAATATTTTAAGCAATGACTGACTACCCAGAAGGGGTAGACCTCTGTTCTTTTGTCTTTCAGATCATCAGAGAAAACAGATGCCAGCTAAACAGCATTCAATGTACCATGCATTTACTGATACAATAGGAATTATTTTTGTGTTCTATGTCCTGCCTTCTGGTGTTTGACTTCAGTGGGACTAGGAGGTGTTCAACCTGTCACAGGTTCAGGCATTCGAGTCCTATGCACTCACCATGAACTCTAAGGGAGGAAAGATGACCAGAATGATGGAGGTTGAATTCCACTACTCAAAGCACATTCAGGAGAACCAAAACATAATGGACATTGCATTTTTCATAGGAATTTTGTTTATAACAATAGTAATAAATAATGTTATTTTACCACCCTTATGCCATTCAAAATTAATTAACACTGGGAGAGACCAAGAGCAGACAAAAGAATTCAGATACATAACAGTTCCATATATTTTTAGTCTTCTGAGGACTAAAATGGGCTTAACATAGGGTGGGAGGGATAGCTCAGTGGTTTGAGCATTGGCCTGCTAAACCCAGGGTTGTGAGTTCAATCCTTGAGGGGGCCACTTAGGGATCTGGGGCAAAAATCAGTACCTGGTCTTGCTAATGGAGACAGGGGGCTGGACTCGATGACCTTTCAGCATCCCTTCCAGTTCTATGAGATAGGTATATCTCCATATATTTAGAGGGGCATTTGAGTGTAATGTGGTATTTTTCTGTGATATACAGGAGGTCTGACTAGATAACCTAATGGTCATTTCATACCTTAAACCATAAGAAACTCTAGGGGTATGTCTTCACTACCAGCCGGATCGGCGGGCAGAGATTGATCCAGCAGGAATCGATTTATCGCATCTAGTCTAGACGCAATAAATCAGTGCCCAAGCGCTCTCCCGTCGACTCCTGTACTCCAGCTCGGCGAGAGGCGCATGCAGAGTCAATGGGGGAGCGGCAACAGTCGACTCACTGTAGTGAAGACACTGCGGTAAGTAGATCTAAGTACGTCGACTTCTGCTATGTTATTCACGTAGCTGAAGTTGCGTAACTTAGATCGACGCCCCTCCCCCCCCCCCATTGTAGACCAGGCCTAGGTTGTTAAAATAAAAATTATGTAGTTATTTATTAACAATAAACAGAACTGTTTTTATCTAGAATTTTATTTTAGATCAATTTTAAATTAGTGTCTATTTTACATACATTGTCTCTCTCAACAACAGAAGTTGGTCCAATACTAGATATTATCTCACTCACCTTGTCTCGCTAATGTCCTGGGACTAACACAGCTACAACTACACTGCATATATTTCAACTTGTTTATCAACTAATACAAAATTTTAATTGTATTTTTGTGGGGGCTGAAAAGTGTCTAAACATAACAGCTTAAGTCATTGTTATGTTTAAACTACCCCAGTATCATGTCATATGGGGGTCAGAACACTCATTTTTAAATTACTGGAGAATTAGAAGGAATGATTATTTTATGTAAGACCAGAAATACTTATTCAGGCTGGCTGTGCAGAATGTTTAGTTGGTTAAATGAAAGAGGAGAAAATCAGTTAATGTTTAGCCAATTTTATGAAATGGAAGAGATAAAGACAGGACATGGGCAGTCTGATGAAACAGCTCATGTTTGCCTAAGAGAGATTTTGGACAGGTAAAATTGAGCATAATTCAAGATATCTGATGTACATTTTTTCTGGTCATTGAAAAACTGACAGATAAATACAGTAAATCTAAATGAATTACCCTTGTCAAATCATTCAAGCAGTGTTCTACTTATATATGCCAGCTGCTATGTCTATTCATAGAACCTGTACATCATGTAACACCAATTTTCCATAACCAAATTTCGAATTAGAAAAGAAAGAAAGAATTAGAGCAAAAATACCTGATGTACATGGCAGGTGTCTCCAAAATGCCTAAAGTAGCTATAGGCTATGGTACTCCAAACTAGTAAAGGGCTTCACTTAGTTAAATAAATAGGCCGATTTAAGCAACATCTTAAAGACACATCCTTAACTTTAGAAAGACAAGGTGGGAGAGGTAATATCTTTCAATGGATCAACTTCTGTTGGTAAGAGAGACAAGCTTTCACAGAGATCTAGCTTGTCTCGCTAATATTGTGGGACCAACACAGTTACAACAACACTCCATGCTTAACTTTAAGCATTTTCATAAATCCTATCTATTTCATTTGGGACATAAGCACATTCTTAAATGCTCTGCTGACCTGAGTCTTAAAGAGGGTAAATAATAGTCTTCCCTCTATGAGTCTCCAATGTGACCATGTATTAGGAATCCATGTTTTGACCAATAAAAATGCTGTGATATCTTTCCTGCAGGTCATTCATTACTTTGTTTGTAAAGTGCATTAGGAAAATCCAAGATGGTGCCACTCATTGATTGGGTAACAGGAAAATTATAAGCCCAAATTGGCAAATGAACACGGATATGTTCAGTTAATGTGCTTACAACATGGAGACCTTAGATTGTTAACTTTACAAAGGAGGAATTTTTGAGGATTCATTATTTATTGATCATGTGAGTAATTCTTTAGCTATTGTGTTTTCCCTCCAAACAGATATCTTTAAAAACATTTCAATCTATGCATCTTTATTTGTGTAAGATGCTTATGGACACAGCTGAGTGAAAATCAGAAATACCATCTGGGAAATTCTGATATTTCAATATCTGTATTCACTCCGAGCTGGATGAAAAGCTGAAATATCTACATTTACCATGGAAGAGAAAATTAAAAAAACAAAACAAAACAAAACAAAAAAACCTGGATCTAGAAATATTGAAACAGTTCATTTCAAATCAGATCAATATTTTCCTGCATCTGTCTATGGTGCCCTCGTGCCTCATAGAAGTTGTAATTCAGATACCTCATGCTGTCATTCTTCCCTACATGCCAGGGTACCGGGCACCACTCCTCTGCCATGATTCACAATACAGCTCGTTCATACAGGAGAGTATAATGCATCATGGGACAATGGTGAGAATGGGGGCATGAAGTACCTGAACTACAACTCCCATGAGACATTACAGCACACTAGGCAAGTGCAGTTTAATGTCAAAGTCACTCAAAAACAAAGTATTTTGATTCAATTCAATATATCAAAATTTTCAAAAGGAAAATAGAAAAATTTTGACATCATTGAAATTTTCCTATGGAAAGTTTCCATTTTAAAGGAACTATATTGTCTGCCTAAATATTTTTTGATAGAAAAAGAAGAAAATATCCGGATGCTTACTGACTCAATCATAACAATTTCAATCATACTGAGGAGCACTTCACTCCACAAATAGTCCCACTGATGTTTATGAAGTACGAATACTACTAATTGTAAGTAGGGATATTAATAAATGTAGTATTTTATTTTCTACTTGTTTGAATCCTGGAGGAATGCATACACTATATAAGTGTGCAGGGTTTTAGTTTTTGACTCAGTGCTATGAAAATGAATGACTTTCCCGGTATTTTATTTGATTGTTGTGTTTTTTTTAGAGTTAGGAAATGTTCAGCACAGGAGACTGTTTAGCCCATTGACTTTGGATGTGTATAGAGATGTATAATACATGAATTTTTGCAGGAGTGCCTGATTGGCTTCTTTAAGATTGGTCTTTTCTTTTGGTTTGTGTTTTTTTGCCTTTGAAAGGAGGAAAGTTTTAAATTTAATTTAAATGAATTACAATTGTATTTAAATTAAATTTAAAACTTGCCTCTTATCAAAGGCAAAAAGTGAAAGTGAAAGCCCTTATTTCGTTATTGGGCCAAGACAACAGACATTTAACTCACTGTGAATGTCAACCATTTGGAGCAATTTCACTTCTCATGATTTTGTGGATGGAATAGTGGAAGATAAACAAAAAATCCTCTCCAATCTCCACCAGACCATGACATGGTCTTTGTGAAAAATCTCCTTTCTATAACATATCAGATACTGGGAGTGTAACTGCCACTAGATCCATCTATTTAATCTGTCACAGCTCATCCATATACTAAGGTGAAGTGTGAGGGCAATGTACAGAGAGAGGTCACTGATAAGTAGAATTTAGTGAATAATTTGCAAATATATCAGACAAATGCATTCTACTTTTCTGTTCACAGAATAGCTTCAAATCCATTGAATTATCTTTGGATGTTTTATTTTTTGAAATTTAACCATTTTTGTGAATTGTTTGACAATTTTTTATCTTTATAGAAAAAGTCTGAAACAATTGTGAGATTGTTATCTTATTTTAGATATTTGAAGATATTTTATCTTCAAGCTCCATTGGTTAGTTGTGATATCATCTGTCTCCTGGAAGTAAGGGTGAGCACTTTTGTCATGACTACTTTTGTGTATGGTTTTAATATAACATTTCCAAAATTGGTCACATATGTGACTTTTATCACATCCTTTCTGGAAACATTTATGCTAGTAAAAAGAACAGGAGTACTTGTGGCACCGTAAAGACTAACAAATTTATTTGAGCATAAACTTTTGTGGGCTACAGTCCACTTCATCGGATGCATAGAATGGAACATATAGTGAGGAGATATATATACACATATAGAGAACATGAATAGGTGGGAGTTGCCCTACTAACCCTAACTCTAAGAGGCTAATTAATTAAGAGAAACAACTTTTGTAGTGATAATCAAGATGGCCCATTACAGACAGTTTGACAAGAAAGTGTGAGGATACTTAACATGGGGAAATAGATTCAGTGTGTGTAATGGCTCAGACATTCCCAGTCTCTATTCAAACCTAAATTGATGGTATCTAGTTTGCATATTAATTCAAGTTCAGCAGTTTCTCACTGGAGTCTGTCGTAAACTTCAATTATTCAGATATTCACAGAAATTGAATAAAAAGGGAATGTGAATGTGGCAAAAGTGAATTCACTTTAAAATGGGCGAACAGTCACATAAATCTTTTGCAACATTCAACCATTTGTACTTAGGAGTCACTGTACTGGGAGAGAACAAAAGACAGCTACAGTTCTATATCCTACTTGGGCATTTACAGAGTGCAGAGTGTTTTCCCTTAGAAAGTTCTGGAACTCATTTGTGTCTATCGCTCTTCTTGGCCAGATCAATTAAACATGTCTACTGCTCTGATGGAAGCAAAAACAAGCCCTGTCTGTAAAGCAGAGGAGGAAAGCTATATATTCACTTCTGTTCACTGCTTATTTTATGTATGTGCACAAAATATTTCCACTGATTCTACTGCTTTTGTTTGCCCTCCTTAATGGCCAAATGAACAACAGAAAAACTCATATGTTAATGTGACTTTTTACTAGAGCCAGCTGAGAATTTTCCAACAAAACATTTTTCATCCCAAAATGCCAATTCATCAAAACTGAAACTTTTTCCAAAACTGCATCAGTTTCAGTAAAGACTTTCATTGGGAAGGTTTCTCACATACAGAGAATTTTTTGTTCAAAAAAACCTCTACACCAGAATAGCCATTATCCCAAGGCACTCACTTGCGATGTGGGAAATACAGGTTCATATCCCTCCTCTGAATTTAGGTCTCCCACATCTGAGGTGAATGCTCTAGCTATGGGTTATTCTGGCATGTGTGGGGGATAAAGTGTTTCTCTCCTGTGCTCTTTTTTTTTTCCTCTTCGTAATTTTTTTTAGAGGTCTCCAGTTTGTCCCAGTGCAGAATGGGATAAGAATTGGAAATCAAAAATTTTCATGGGCAGAGAAAACAGTTTCTCATCCAGCTCTATTTCTAACATGCTTCTCACCCCAGAACCATCAAATTACCTTGTTCATACAACAGTGGCCTGTATTTCCTGGCTGACTGTCTTTAACAAAGTCTGAAATATTATTTTAAAGAGGGGGTTATTATGCTGATGGCAAAAGCATGTCAATCCTAGGATTCTGCATGGAAATCAGAATTGTGCCTTTTTTAATATTTGCAAAAGGTTTTCAACTGAAGCACGTAATATGAGATTCTGCCACTAGTGTTTTTTGACTTAGTGGTTGAAAAAGATAATGGTTTGCCATTTGGGTTGCATGCACCCTCTCAGTAGTACCAGGTTTACCTTCCATCATGCACTTTTCACTGTAAAATAAAGCATCTAAAAATTACTGTTCTTTCAAGCTATTCGATACTACAGTATTCTCGACCTGTTAATACTGTAGTTGTTTAATATACAATAGAATGCAGATGAACAGCAGTCGCTGTGTAGGGATATCATTATTCATTCTGTGAAATTCTTTCAGTTTCTGAACAATATGTCCTGTTTGCTTTATATGAATGTTAACACTTTTTGAACATATTGTATGCTTTGTTAATTTCATTTACAGGTATTTGCCAACATATTTCAGGTTGTGTTAGCAAGTTCATTAGGAATGTTGTAATGGCCCTTCCTTTGATGGATTTGGAAAGCTGCCTCTATTTTCTATGCTATGATTGAGGCTTTAAATATTAAACAATTAAGCCACTCTCCACTGAAAAATGGATGTTGCATTGTTATGATGTTTTGTGAGCCCCATACACGAGGTTACTAATAATTTGTTAGGTAACACCTGTAAAATGCCATAAAATTACTTGATTTGATATAGGATGTGTTGAAGTTAAGTATGTATTTTCACACCTATTAAAATAACATTGTTTAAAAGGAAGTTGAGTGTTCTCTCGCCAGTATTGTACCATAAATTAAGAGATTGATTGTGCTTGGCTCTGTGCAGATTTGCTGGGGGAGAAGGAAGAGAGAGTGCAAGGATTTATTTTAACTCCTCTCCAGGAGCCTGCACAATGGCACTCTGTGTGCTGGCAGTACAGGGTTCTGTAATCGGCATCTATGTCCTACATTTTTCAATTTCCTTTGTCCCCAATGTACCTCTCTCCATCTGTATTCTTGAACATCTTATTCCCTCTCTGACATATCATCCAGGATGCTGTGCCACAAGTTCAAGATCAACATGGCCAAAACCAAGCTTCCTATTCTATCACATCATCTTACCTGTTGTGCCTTTTGCGATTGCTGTGATGGTGATTGCACCTTGGATTCTTACCTCTCTTTCCCCCCACACATCCAAGCTATTATCAGGTCTACTTTATTCTTTGATAAAAAAAAAATCCGGCCCTTCCTTTCAGTATTGCCGGCTAAAATAATTGTCCACACGCTAGTCATGTCCTGTCTTGATTACGGCATCCTCCTCGTTCTCGCTTTCCTAACAACAGCCATGCTGGGTCAGACCAACAGTCCATCTAGCTCAGTATCCTGTCTTCCAACAGTGGCCAATGCCAGGTGCTTCAGAGGAAATTAATAGAACAGGGAAATTACTGAGTGATCTGTCCCCTGTTGTCCACTCCCAGCTTCTGGCAGTTAGAAGCTTAGGACACCCAGAGTATGGGATTGCATCCGTGATCATTTTGGCTAATAGCCATTGATGGGCCTGTCCTCCATGAACTTGCCTAATTCTTTTTTGAACCCAGTTATATTTCACAACATCCCCTGGCAACAAGTTCCACATGTTCACTGTGTGTTGTGTGAAGAAGTACTTCCTTTTGTTTGTTTTAACCCTGCAGCCTATTAATTTCATTGGGTGCACCTGGTTCTTGTGTAATGTGAATGGATAATAACACTTCCCTATTCACTTTCTCCACACCATTCATGATTTTATAGATCTCTATCATATCCTCCCTTAGTCATCTGTTTCCCAAAATGAACTGTCCCAGTCTTTTTAATCTCTTGTCATATAGAAGCTATTCCACACGCCTAATTATTTTTCTTGACTTTCTCTGTACCTGTTCCAATACTAATATATTTTGATGGGTTAACCAGGACTGCATTCAAGGTGTGGGCATACCATAGCTTTATATAGTGAAATTATGATATTTTCAGTCTTCTTATTTATCTCTTTCCTAATGGCCCCTATAATTCTTTTGATTGCTGCTGCACACTGAGCAGATATTTTCAGAGAACTATTCAAAATGACTCCAAGATCTCTTTCTTGAGTTGTAACAGCTAATTTAGATCTCATCTTCCTTGAGTGCCCCTTTAGCACCTTGATCATCCAGAGGCTGCACAGATTGTTTGGCAGGCTTCCTGCTTTGGATGTCCCTAAAAATCTGCTGTTAGTTTTTGCATCATTTGCAAGTTGCTCTTCAAATTCTTTTTTTTGGCATGCCTAATTATACTTGACAAGATTTATGCACCTTTCTATTTCCTCAGTAGGATTTGACTTCCGTTTTTTAAAGGATGCCTTTTTGCTTCTAACCACTTCTTTTAGTCTGTTGTTTAGTTATGGTGGCATTTTTTGGTCCTCTTGCTATGTTTTTTTTTTTTTTTTTTTAATTTGGGGTATACATTTAATTTGAGCATGTATTATGGTGTTTCCCACATCACTCTTCCTCATGACATCTGTTATACTAGAAGGTGGTAATGACTGCCATCAAGTGAGTCTTTGATCCAAAGACAATCTCAGACCTTGTTAAAGTGTTTGACACATTCATGGACTCTTTCAGAGTCAGGGGATGGAGCAATTAAGCACCCTTTATGCAGGAAAGCACATATAAACAATGGAGGGGACTATCCAAGGTACACGGCAGGTCAGAATTAATCTGTGCGGGTTGAAGTATTTGCCTGGTTACAAACACAGGGCCTAGGAATTTACGGATTTGTAAGATGTGGATGAGAGAGATAGAAAGCCAGAAGAAAACCTGGTGAAGCATTTGTGAGTGGGATGCTGGGAAGAAGCAGAGAGATGGAATTTCCTGGACATAGAGTTCACAGGAATGGCAGACTTGGGATTTCTAAGCAAGGAAACTCCCTGCTGTTGTTAGCTTTTACTGTGTATAGGGAAACTGGACTTTGTGTACATTTCTTGTAATTAACAAGATTACACAGCGTATACACTGAGAATATACCTGACTCATATCACCAATTTCTCCTCCAAACAGAACCAACACAGCAAACCTCGACTATTGATTTATCACTCAGGCCAAAGGGACAATATATCTGTAATGCAGCAGCTAAAATTATCTTCCTTGCCTGTCAGTTCTGACCATCCTTTTCCTCTTTTCAAATCCCCCCACTGGCTACCTCTTACCCACTGTATCAAGTTTAAGCTTCTTACTGTTGCCTTCAAAGCCCTGCACAACTTGGTCTACATTGGTATCAGTGGGCCTGCTCATCTGATCCAGGGCTTCCCATTGTGAGTGTACGCTGAAGAATCTGGCCTGTAGAGAACAGCAATTTTTTGCTACAGTCAATTTTGCAGTTATGCATTAAGTTGTTGTCCCTGCTTCCCTTTCATTAGGAAGTATATTTCCACTGTCAGGCAATACTGAGTCTTGCCCCAGGGTGAGATAATGAGAAAGGACACAAGACATGCATAGCACAATACATATCACATCCATATCGCACCTGACACGATATATCTATATCCTCAGAATTAGTAGAGGCACACTGATGTCTTTATATACATATATATTTGGATTTTTAAAATATACCTATCCAATGCTATTGTGTCTAATATTTTTTACTGATGGTGATATCAGTATATTTGTTCCTTAGTGTTTTTGCCCCTGGAGATGTTCCAGGAATTTGTGCATACGCAGTTTCAAATGACACTGGGGTAAAGTGAAATAATCTAAA
This sequence comes from Trachemys scripta elegans, assembly GCF_013100865.1. NCBI lineage: Eukaryota > Metazoa > Chordata > Testudines > Emydidae > Trachemys > Trachemys scripta. The sequence goes on along the minus strand of NC_048298.1, from coordinate 39,174,729 downwards.
ATAAAAATAGTTCAATATATTTTTACTATTTCATAGGATTGTTTTTGCCAGCACATGGCCATTGAAAAAATATGAATAATTTTGTATTCAAAGAACATTCTCTTAGGTTTACTGCTCTGTGATTGTAGAGTGATATTCACCTCTGGCGTAAGTACACAAATCTCATGCCCTTTGCAGAGTCAGAGCCTAAGATTCCAAGTAACGACATCTCATGGAACATAATTACACCATAAGGGTTCCAGAATCTAGCTCTATGCAAGTTGCCCATCATGCAGCATGTACTTCAGTTTTATATTCTTACAATAAATATATTTTTATGTACAGCATATGATTGTAAACCTGGATTATGGAATTGTATGTGACATTCCTGTTCAGAGAATACAGACTATAATGTGCAAACATGGCTAATCCATTGTGTCAGAAAAGGGAAAGCTGATATTTCAGAAACAATAGAATACATAACTTTTGCAGAGGAGCCTGAAAAGAGCCAGATTAAGAAAACAACAAAAGAAACAGAGAATCATCCAAGAAAAATTACTAGATAGACACAATTCCTGCTACCAGGTTGATACAATTGTTTTAGTGGTACCAATCCGTGGTTGGTTCTATCAGGTACTTTTTACTTGTCTCTGCCTTTATGGAGTCTTTCTATTAGTTTTGTATTTTTTAAATAAAATTGTCAGCTATTTTTATTATTTGCGTGAAAATAGCACCAATTATTATTATTATTATTAATAAGAAATAGAAATCATAATAATTTGTATTACCATAGGGCCAAGGAGCCCTAGAGGCCCCAACTGAGAATGGGGTTCCTTTGCGGTAGGTGCTGTACAAACACACTGTAAGAGACAGTCCCTGACCCAGAAAGTTTGCAATCTAAATAGATAAAATAGACAAAAGGTAGCATTGTTAACCCCATTTTATAGGTGAGGAACTGAAGCACAAAGAGAAAACGGGTAAAATTTTCAAAAGTGCCTAAGCAATTTAGTAGCTTAAGTTTGGTTGAAAGTCAATGGAACTTAGAAGTGACTTAGGGTGACATTTTCAAAAGCACCTAAGTGTCTTGCCCAAGGTCACACAGGAATTTAACCCTCACCTGACTCCCATTCCAGGGCCTTAATTACATGACCATCATTGTTCTGTCATTACTTATAATTCCCTAAATATTCTGACAATTGAAAATCGATTTATTTGACTCTAAGTCTCATTTCATATCTGTTAATTACAGCTGGCTAGAAACAGAATTTCTGCTAAGCAATTTTTTTTTTTAGGTTCCCAGTCAATGGGAGCTGCAGCAGCTCCTGCCCTGGCCCCTGTCTCCACTGCCTAGGAGCTGCAGGGACGCAGAGTGGGGTAGGGAGCCCCACCAACTCCCCACCCCCAATACCAGCAGGGGTCCCGGGTCACCTCCCCCAGCACCCGTGGTGCCCCCGGACTGCCCCTCCTCCCAGAGCACCCCCTCCCAAGTTGTAATCACGGTAGGTATTTTTAGTAAAAGTCATGGACAGGTCACGGCCCATGAATTTTTGTTTATGGCCCGTGACCTGTCCATGACTTTTACTAAAACGTAGCCTTAGTCATTAATGATGTCTAGAAATTTTTTCTCTGCATCCCATCCTGAGGAGACATGTACCAAGTCAATATGGGAAAGTTGAAATCCCCCATTATTACTGAGTTTTGTATTTTGTAGCCTCTCTAATCTCCCTAAGCATTTCATCATCATCATCATCCTAGTCAGGCGGTCGGTAGTATATTCCTCCTGCTACACTCTTATTATTCAAGCATGGAATTTCTATCCATAAAGATTCTATGGTACAGTTTGATTCATTTAAGATTTTTACTATATTTTTCTTTCATGTATGGTGCCACCCCCCAAACCAACATGACCTACTTTGTCATTCCTATATATTTGGTATCCTGGCATTACCATGTCCAGTTGATTTTCATTTTTATACCAAGTATATGTGATATCTATTACTTTATATCAATATCCTCATTTAAAATCAGCCTATCTTAATATTTAGACTTCTTCGTATACAAGCACTTATAAAATGTGTCAATAGTTAGTTGTCTGCCTTCATGTGATGTAATTGAATGGGATTCTTTTTCATTTTACTGTTTCTCTTCAGCTCCTACTTTAGCCTTCAGCCACTCTACTTTATTGATTTCTATCCTCTTCTCTTTACTAAGATATTAAGAATCCCCATTAATATTTCCTCCCCTAAGGCATGTCTCTGTCCAGACCATGTACTCCTCTGCTCTCCCCTGCCCTTAGCTTAAAAACTTCTCCACAGCCTATTTAATTTTACTCACCTGAAATCTTGTTCCAGTTTGATTTAGGTGGAACCCGTCCTTCCTGTATAGGCTCCTCCTTTCACAAAAGGTTCCTCAGTTCCTAATAAACTAAGCTAAAGTAGGAGCTGAAGAGAAACAGTTCCTAAAACTCTCCTCCCTACACCATTATCTCATTTATGCACTGAGACTCTGCAATTCTGCCTGCTTACCTGAGAATGCAACCATGGAGGTTCTGAACTTCAATCTGTTATCTTGAAGCCTAGGATGTCTCGAGAGATCCACAATCTTCACACCTGACAGGCAATTTACCATGTGGTTCTTCTGGTCATCTCAAACCCATCTATCTGTATTTCTAATAATCAAATCCCTATTACTATTGTTTGTCTCAAAATCCCAACCAAACACCATGTCATTGTAATTTCATCCCTGGAGTTCGTTTTTTGCCAGAAGAATTTAATGCCAAGAGAATGAATCTGTAGTGCAGCAGTGATCTAACTATGGGTCAGAACTCCAAAGTGGGTTGTAACCTCATTTTAATGGGGTTGCTAGGGCCACCATCAGATTTGCTGCTACCCAGGGGCAAAGCTGAAGTCTGAGCTCTGCCCCCACTCGGGGCAGCGGGGCTTGGGCTGAGTCCCCACCCCCAGGATCATGTAATAACTTTGTGGTCAGAAGGTGCAATGAAGTTTGAGGACCCCTGCTATTGTGGCAACCAAACAGGTGCTAAAAGAGTGGCAATGGAAATATTCATCATAGTCATCCCTAGCAGGACATCTCCATGTTCTGAAACACTTAAATCTTGCCAGACATACCTGTGACATCTGTCTGCAATGTTCTCTGTGAAACACAGAACTGCCAGAAAGGGATTGCAAGAAATGCAAGAAAACATAGTGTTTATACACCTGAAAAAATACAAATTGCTAAACCAGTGAGAATCAGAGAAATAGATACACCTCTACTCCGATATAACGTGACCCGATATAACACGAATTCAGATATAACACGGTAAAGCAGCGCATGGGGGAGCGGGGCTGCGCACTCCGGCGGATCAAAGCAAGTTTGATATAACGAGGTTTCACCTATAATGCGGTAAGATGTTTTGGCTCCCGAGGACAGCGTTACCTAGGGGTAGAGGTGTAACTAGAAGAATATTGCATTTCAGAAGTCATGCTAAGATCTAATTTGCCCTCCTAAATGGTAGGCTACATCAGCTGGTTATGGATACTCTATTAGAAAGAATCAAAGTTTTAGCTGAACATAGTGTTATCAACTGGTTGTGCTGAATCAGCTACCTCTACATTACTACACTGTAACAGTGACCCAGACTCTGATCAATACCCACAAGCACTGGAACGTGGCATTTTAAAACAAGTATTTGTTCTGAGTATACTATTCTCAGACAAAATATGGGTTGTCAAGGTCCAGGCCATCATGGAGGTTCATGAATCAGAACACTCCTTGAGAGCTGAACTCATGGAAGGGGACTGAAAAATAAACAGTCCTGAAGCGAAACCTCACACTAAATTAACTAGGGCTAGCAAAATATGAAACAGTTCATCTGCATGACAGAGGAAAGGAGCAGTTCCACAGCAGGGTCACATGAATAATTGATACCCTCTTTGTTCGAGAACACACACTGAATGGGAAATATATGGAAATATATGGAAAATGGTATGTTACCTTTACTTAAAAACACATTTTTGTTGGCCTGATTTAACCACTGAACTGTGATTTAAGAAGAGAAAACAACTCTGATTTTAATTTTTAATAAGCTATATCAAATAACCGAGTTGTAATTCACCAGGCTGTATCCAAGAACTCTGCTGCACCTCAGTTGTAAAATAACCTTATTTACAAGTAAAACATCACCACTGAAAAAAGACATGCTATACCGACTATATAATGGGAGGTTATTGTTTTATAAAGGAATATGACTAACGTTTGATTAAAGTTGACAAAGAAACCAACCTCTCTTAGCCAAAATCATATATATATATATATACACTTTCTGGGATGTAACACTTCAAGTTTAATACAATGAAACAAATCAGTGATATGTGGCTTGAATTCATGCTCATTTTATGGCATTCTGCATGCAACACCCTAAATAAACCCCATATTCCCAAGTCTAGTTACATAAAGGTAGTACAACAATATGATTTTCTGTTTGGCACCCTGCCTTAAAGAAGTTGAGAGCCGAAATATCTATGATGAGAAAATAATTCTTCCCAGTGCAATAAACCTCAAGCATTGCAGATAGTAGCTTTATGAAAGAAAGCATAATATATGGACAGAACCAAGGTGTCATTGATGAAAACTTAAACATAGAGCATGGGGGGAATATTTATATTTATTTGCTTTGTTTGGTGGTGACTACAAATATTCTTGAAGAAAATTAGGAGAGAAGTGGATAGAAGATATACCAAATAAGAAAATTATTGAAGAATGGTTAATGGAAGAAGGCAGTATGTGATTGGGTTGTTTAGTATGATGTTCATATACCCCAAGTTAACAAGCTCAGGTGCTCTCCCCTCCCATATCACATCTGTGAAAAATGTTGGAATTGGAGGGAGAAGCTTAAAATGGATTAACTTAGCTCAGCTGAGGAAGACCAGGGAGGAAAGCAGACTTCAGTCTTAGCTTTTGGAGAGAGGGCCATCTTAAGGCAGGAGCTCTTCAAATGACTGCTGCCCCGTGGCCCTCCCTGAAGGAAGGAAAATCCTGATGCTGACTTACTTGAGGGGATTGTTTTTTTCTATTTATTTGTGAACTTGATGTAGGTCCACAGCCTCACAAGTGCCCTTTGAAGGAGGAGAGACTTAACTCAGCTTTGGGATGATTTCTTTGTGTTAATTCCCTTTTTGTTATGTTCATTTACAGCTCCAGCAGGGAATGGCTCTCTAGGGCTGAGCCTCTTAGGACTTGAACCAGAGTGAGAAAACCTCCCAGACATTGCAGAATAGCAGCCCAGGTGAGTGTAGGGGGCATCCTGGGCAAGGAATTCTGCTGACAAGGGGAGAACATATTTCCATAATAACACTGATGAAGAAAGAATATATGGAACCATCATACAGCTCTGTCTGTCCAAACCATTATATAAGGCTGTGAAACAGGAGTCAGGAGACCTAGGTTCAATTCCAAGCTCTGCCACAGACTTCCTCCGTGACCAAGTTACTTAATTTGTCTGCTGCTCACTTCTCCACCTGTAAATTGGCATAGCAGTGCTTCCTTACATGGCAGGGGTGTTGTGAAGATAAATTCGTTGTTTGTCACTTAGTCAGATACATGGTAGTATCATACTACTATGATGGGGGCATTGTTACAGATCCACAAGATCTGTGCTATGCCTCAGGATTTGAACAGTTGCTTGGAGGAACCTTTCATTGTTCCAGATCCTCAAAGACCCCCGTTCTTCCTTAAGGTGTAGGCCATGCAGCCTCAAAGGCCGTGGCTACACTCAAAACTTCAAAGTGCTGCCGTGGGAGCACTCCCGCAGCAGCACTTTGAAGTGTGAGTGTGGTCGCACGCCAGCGTTGGGAGAGAGCTCTCCCACCGCTGCAGGCACTCCACCTCCCTGAGGGGATTAGTTTACCATGCTGGGAGCTGCGGGGCACTGTTTAAACTGGCGTTTTACTGGGCTGTAACTTGCTGCACTCAGGGGGTGTTTTTTCACATCCCGAGTGAGAAAGTTGCAGCGCTGTAAAGCGCCAGTGTAGCCATAGCCAAAGCCTCTGAGATGGAGCCTGTTCTGCCTGCCAGAATTTCCCATGGATAAGTGCCAATTGTTCAGTCCTTGGGGTTGCCATTGTCTTTCCAGATCCTCCATTGATATGGGTCAGTTTCAGACAGTCCTTGAATGACCCATTCATACACCCCACAAAGTTATGTGACCCAATACCTGCTCTGCCTGAAGAGTAGCTTTTTAATCCTTTACACACCGTGCATAGCAATGCAAAGCCCAGAAGGAAACTAAGGCAAACACAGGAAGTATAAAAATATTACCAAAATTCCAACATTCAGCACAAGCATATATCTGTTAATCTAGATGTGTTCTGATCTGTACTTGGAATCTACTTTATTTTAGGTTTCGGTTCAAGTTTGTAGGCCCTAAAAGATTGGGTCATACTATTCAAACTGGTTCAAAAATTGTTGGGTCAAATTATTTTCCCCTCATAAACTGATTATTTAATTGGTTCAACCATTGTATGGATAAATTGTCCTCTTGTAGGGAGCAATAACTGAAAGCAAATACTGAATGGTATGCAAAATGGAAAACCATGACATTCACTGAAAATGAATAACTGTAGGTAGTCCTGAATTTTATCATCATATAATCCTATACTAACCAAATACTCTTCCCTTTCTGTTCCAAATTATTTAAAATACTGTCATATGTGGCATAGGAATCTCCAATTTTCCATTGGCAACAAAACAGTTATTCTAGGGGAACAAATTTTTCAATGACTTTGGCCCAGTGGCTTGGAAGGAAGTTGCCTCCATTGTCCATACTATCAGAATTCATTTAGAAGGCAGTGGCAGTAAAGAAAAAAACTTACATTGGACCATCAAAGTTTGAAGTCACTGAAGGGTAATCCCAGCATCAGAACTGTCAGATCTAATAGAATGTCTTGTTCAGTTCTTTTGGACACTCTAGGCTGTATTGCAGGCTAGCATGCTGGCTCCCTAGTGTATTTCCATAGCGTGTTCCAGAATATAAATTTAGTGGCACACATTGTACAGGTTTAAACAAATCAGATCTCTTTGAACCACAAAACAAGTTCAGAGGTGTTAATCGTGTAAGTAAGACAAAAGAATCAGCTCCTGTGTCTGTAATAAATCTAGTTTTCCCATGGCTAAATCTGATATCAGAATCACAGATAAGCTTGTATTTAACAGATATCATTTACACAAATTCATATGGGTTAAGTGGATGCATAATTGGTTAAACAACCGCAAACAAGAAGTAATTATTAATGGAATGATGTCATAGTGGAAGGAGGTCGCAAGTGGGGTTCCACAGGATCTGTTCTGGGTCCAGTGATATTTAATGTCTTTATTACTGGGTGTAGGAATAGAGAACATGCTGATCAAGTTTGCAGATGACACAAAGCTGGGAGGTGGGGGTGGTTTGCAAACACTTTGGAGGATAGAACTGAAATTCAAAGGGATCTTGAAATATTGGAGAACTGGGCTATAGACAAGAAAATGAAAATCACCAAGATAAATATAAGGTCCTACACTTAGGGAAGAAAAAAACAAATGCACAAATATAGAATGGGGGATAACTGCTGAGAAGGATCTGGTTGTTCTGCTGGATCACAACCTCAACCTGAGTCACTGGTGCAATGCAGGGGATAGTACCACTCTACTCAGCGCTGGTTAGGCCTCAGCTGGAGTACTGTGTGCAATTTTTGTCACTGGTGCATAGAAAAGATGTAGAGAAACTGGAAATGATCCAGAGGTTAGCAACATAGTTAATCAAAGGAATGGAAGGCAAGCCATGTGAGGAAAGGCTGAAGGAATTGGAAATGTTTAGTTTGGAAAAGAGGAGATTAAGGGGGGACATGAGAGCAATCTTCAAATACTTGAAAGGCTGCCATAAGAAAGATGGAGGAAAATTGTTCTCTTGCCATAGAGGGCAGGACAAGAGGCAATGGGTTCAAACTACAGTATAGCAGATTTAGATTAAAGCTCAGGAAAAACTTCCTAACTGTAAGAATAGTAGGATAATGGAACAAACTGCCTATGGAAGTCATGGAATCTCCTTCACTGGACATTTTCAAAAGGAGGCTGGATAGCCAGCTGTCTTGGATGGTTTAGAGATAACAAATTCTGCATCGTGACAGGGGGTTAGACTAGATGACCCTTGTGGTCCCTTCTAACTCTGTCATTGTATGATTCCATGACTCTATGATTTAGTATTGATTTGTACTGAGGCCCCGTGCCTAAAAGACCTACCAGGATTAGAGTGCCATTGTACAGTATACACATATGAAAAGGCAGTCCCCACTCCAAAGAGCTTACAAATTAATTATAAGATGAGCGACAACAGATGGATGCAATAGACAAAGGAACAAAAAAGCAACAGCCAGACAATTGTTGTTACTGCAATACCCAGTAGCCTCACATACCAGCTGCCTAGTCATTGGATCCAAATGAAGAAAAAAGTTCTCAAAAAGCTTCTAAGGACAATTTGTAGATTGAAAATGTTCTCAGCAGCACACTGGTTCATGTAGGTAGATTGAACTTGAATCAAGCCTGAATTTGAGTGATCAGAGTAAACTCATGCACAACTCCACACATAATTCCAAATTTTCACAATGGAGGACTTTGAACCAGAACTGCTTTCATGAGAGAAACATCTTTGTTAAAAGGACAATTAAAGGATAACTTTTAGGGATGCCCACAAGAAAATTGCCTAAACCTTAGAATTAAATCAGCATCAAACTTTTTCAAAGATTTGATTATATGCCAGAGCATGCAACCATTCAAATGGGAGATAATACACCAGAGCACCGCATGGTCTCTATTGCAGCTGCAACCCTTTGGGTATTCCAAATCAAATCTGTTGATTTTAGTGACAAATTAAATTACATATGTGTAGACTGTGTAGACATACAATGCTTTATTGGCATTTTGGTATAGTACTTCATTATCTTGATAAAGATTGTAACAAACACTGAAAATGGCACCACAATACACTTTATCCTTACAACAAATATGAGATGAGGAAAAGCAAAGGCACACGTTACCAATTAGGCTGTAATCTCAAGGGCTTTCTTTAATGACTTTACCCCAGGCTATAAAAATTTTGTGTTAGCTCATGGAAAATCTTTTAAAATTGGTGCAAGATTTTTTATTTATATTTATTATTTGTACTGAGGCAGTACATAGGTTCTCCAATCACCAGTCAAGATTATGTTGTGCTAGGCACTGTAGTAACACAGAACAAAAGGACTGTATCTACTCCTGATGGCTAGCCTACATGGTGCAGTAAAGCATGTTAGAGGGGTGTTAATTTGTAAAGTGCTCTAATGTGCTACACACTAACTGTCCCATATAGACCCTCCTCATGCAACCTAAAAGGTACCTAGTTTGCATTAACATTTAGTTAATGCCACCAGGATCTACACAGGGCAGTTAGAGCATAGCATTTTAGAATGCTGTACAAATCACACCGCTCTAATGTGCTTTGCTGGCAATGTGTGGACAAGCCCAAAGTTCTTAACTACCATTTCCCTTTCTTCCCTTCACCTTCAAACTCATCTAACAGTTGCCTAGTTCCTCTGCTCTAGCTTCATCTTGGATCTCTTCTAACCTGCCTTCTGCCTTCTCCATCTCCTTGAAACTCCTGTCACGAAGGTGTTTAATGACCTTTCTCTGGACACATCTCAAAGATTCAACTCCATCCTCACTCTCCATAATCTCTCCAAGGCTTTTGATCCTGTCAGCCATGCCCTCCTTCTTGACATCTTGATCTCTCTGGACATTTGCCAGTCATTCACTCCTGGTTCTCCTGCTTCCCCTCTGGTTACTTCATCAACAACTTTTTTAGTAGGTTCTCCTCCTTCTCACTCCCATTCTTTAAAAAAATTCTAAAGGACTCTGTTTGTGGTCCTCTCCATCTTTTAAAATCTCTCTGAGTGATCTCATCTGATCAATGGCTCCAGCTATCACTCTTATGGATCTCTCCCTTGACCCAATCCCATATTTCTGCTCATCTTTCTGACTTCTCCTCTTGGAAGTGTTGCCCTAAATTTAAACCTAATGTGACAGGACTTGAACTCTTTATTTTCCTTCGAAGCCCTCCCTGCTCCCCCTTTCTTTATCATGGTTGATAATAGCACCATCCACCCTATCACTCGGGTCCATAATCTGGGGTTCATCTCCGACTCCTGCTTCTCCCTTCCCCTGCACAGCAAGGCTGTGTTCAATATTATTGCTGCTTCTATAATATATCAAAAATCCAACCTTTATTACCCATGTAACCAATACTTTTGTACAGACCCTATCATCCCATTTTGATTACCAATACCTCTTCCCCTCTGATGCCCTCATCAGCTCCACCCTAATCTCTTCAAAATGTTTCTGATAAGGTCATAATTATTGCCTATTATTCTAACCACTCCCTTCCTCCAATTTCAATCTCACCACTGCGCTCCTCTTCTTCATGGTATCAAATTCAAGCTTCTTATTCTCATCTTCATGGTCCTTCACAGCTCTGCAGCTCTCCATACTTAATGTCTCTTATCTCTAGTGGCATAACTCCCACACTTGTTTACTACTTGTCCATCGCTCCTTTTCCAATAGCTGATTTCTATGCTGCCTCTCAATATCGATCACCTTCCCTGAAATTGTCCATAAGGCCACTATTCTCTTTTCCTTTAAATTCCTCCTCAAGACCCAGTTCTTACATGTTGCCTACAGGTAATCAATCAGCTAAGGATAGGCTGATGGCCAGTTGGGTAAGCTGAAGCATGTTTAGAAATTACACATATTTTGATTGTATTCCTCTCTCCCACCTTTATAAGTTGTCTGTCATCTTAGGCCTTCATCCTGAAAACACTTACAAACAGCTGTCACAACATACAAGATCTTTAAGGATAAAAAGGGGAATCTACTGTCTAAAGGCCCCGGGAGTAACCAATAAGTGCTGACCACAAACCAATTCTATATGTTTGAGTAGTGAGGAGTTTTGTTAAGCCCTCTGCAGAATTCCTTCATTTTAGGTGCTCAAATGCATTTGTTTTCCTTAATCTTCTTACAGTGCTTAAAAGCACTGTCTTCTGGAAATCACTGATTGTGATGTCTTGCACTCCTAACATCTTCTTAAGCTATTCATTCATATCCTTAGGGATCGCTCCAACTGCTCTAGTAACCACTAAGATCGTCTTTGTTCTAGTTTTCTATAATCTTTCCACTTTGTGGCAAAGTTCTTCATACTTCACTGTCTTTTCTTCTTGTTTCTTTTTTTCTGTTTCCATCTGCTGGTATGGTGATATCAATTAACATGGTCTTGTTTGTCTTTGTTTTCTAGAACAACACAGCCAGGCTGATTGCCTGCACTGTTTTGCCTGTGACAGTTGCCAGATCATACAAAATCTTAGTCTCTTCATTCTCTAGAGCAGTGGTTCTCATACTGTTGGGTCAAGACCCTAAAGTGGGTCACGACCCCATTTTAATGGAGTCACCAGGGCTGGCCTTAGACTTTCTGGGGGCCAAGCCTCACCACCCAGGGCTGAAGCCAAAGCCAGAGGACTTCAGCCTTGGGTGGTGGGGCTCAGGTTACAGGCTCCCTGCCTGGGGCTGAAGCCCTTGGGCTTCGGCTTTGACACACACACTCCTGGCCCGGGGCAGTGGATCTTTGGCTTTGGCCTCCCCCTCCTGGGGTCATGTAGTAATTTTTGTTGTCAGAAGGGGGTTGCGGTGCAGTGATGTTTAAGAACCCCTGCTCTAGAGCACTTTCAATTCATTGAGCTCAATACCACATGGTTCGTTTAAATCCATACTTGCCACAGAGGCTCCAGTGCAGGCACTTTGTAACATAATTAGCTATTTCCACACTGCAATTAAACACCCGCGGCTGGCCCATGTGAACTGACTCAAGCTCACTGGGCTCTGTCTGTGTGGCTGTAAAACTGTAGTGTAGAGATTTGGGCTCAGGCTGGAGCCTGAGCTCTGGGGCCCTCCCCGCTCATAGGATCCCAGAGCTCTTCTCCAGCCCGAACCCAAACATCGACACTTGCAGTTTTTCAGTCACACATCCCAGGTTCCACGAGCCCGTGTCAGCTGACATGGGCCAGCCGCAGATATTTAATTGCAGTGTAGACTACCCATTGTGTCATTATTAATTATTCATGATTATTTTATTTTATGATGCATATCTGGTACAATAAAATAGTAATACATTTAGAAAAGTGCAGTGTATTATAATCAGTAGGAGTGAAGCTACTCCAATCTGCAGAAAGAACAAGTCTTAACAATGACCTCAAGGATCCTTTCAAAGATCAGAGGTTAACTTGGTTTCCGTGACCCATTATATCCTTGGCGTTCCTGCTGAGACTGCAGTGGAGCTATGCTGATTTACAGCAACTGAGGAGCTGGATAGCAAATCATGAACTGATGCTGATGTCTATGGATATATTAATTATGTGCATGTATTTGCCAGTGTTTATGGCACATAATCTTCAGCCTATGGATTGGTCACCAACTGTTCACCTCCATTCTTTGTTGTTTGGTATTTGTGGTGTGTAGTTATTCACCTATATCACGTGGCATTGTTTCAGCTCCCTCATCAGATGACAGAAACTTTTAAAGATAGCAGTGATGAATACTTTACTTTTCTTCATGCCTGGATTCCCTTGTTCACATATGAATACAAGAGCAGGTATTCGCCAAACATTTCTGCCAACAAAAAACAATTTGCATGAATGTTCACAAATAGTAAATAATAAGGGGCAAAAGCGTGGTCAAACTGAACAGCTGCTCTGAATTCAAATGAATGTTTACAAACACTGCCTTTGCAGAATTCCTATAGTATAGCTGCTGGGAGTGCATCTCATTACCAGCCTCTGAGCCATCCATGGAGCTCCAGCCCCATCCTCAAATTTCCACTCTTCCACATCTGAAGTGCATTTGTTTTGTGCACAGTGCTTATATTTCAGGGCTAGGGTTGGGAGTGTCATATCACCACATCTCTCTGTGAGTGGTTGAATAGAGCAGGAAAGTTGTGATCCTAATACCACTTTTTAAATCTCATTTAGAAAATTGTTCAAGCATTCATGTCTGACATGCGAGCAATTCAGGATTTGATTTTTAGAGGATTGGGAGAAGGGGCTTGAAGTGAAGATAATCAGAGGATCTTAGAGCAGAGAAAAGGGGCTGTGAAAAAAGCTAATGCTGAAAGCACTGCTGAAGGAGTCAGTCCCAGGAGGAGATCCAACCAGCCAAGAGCTGTGAGTATGAGACTTCAATTATTCATATCCACAAGAAGTAAAATAATTTTTTTTAGTTGGAAAAATGTGCCTCATTGCATACTCAGTAATTTTCCATGAGAAAACTCTCCTACTGTAAATTACTTTACTACACTGAACCCTTTAGGATTTTCCCTTCCCTGCAGTTAATATCTCTGCTCTAAAATATTTTCAAATGGTGAGTTTATATACATGTCCTCATTCCACTACTACTGACTACACAGAGAGAAACACACAGCAGTAATATCCCTGTATTAGCAATTTCAGTCATTCATTGCCACCATGGAAATAGCTAAGACCCAACATGAAAAGTCTCAGTGTATTAAGACCTCAGTATTTATATTATATCTGACTACTTATGACTTTTTTCAAAAAGTAAGGCATAGATTTTGACTTTAGATACAGTGCTGGGCAAAGAACAGTGACTAAGTTGCAACAACCCAGGGATAGCAACAGGGAGGTTTTGTGACATACAGAGATGCACATCTGAGTTACAATCCTGCTCTGGATGGGATGGGAGTAATTTACTAGTGGCCTCCAGAGTAAATTAGAAAAAGGTTAATTTACATTAGAAAAAAGTGAGGAAAATGATGGTTCTAATTCTGTTAACTTTCTTGCAAGGTCAATACAGAGTTTTCTTTTTCTCCCCATCTTCAGCAGTGCGTAATATCCAACAGAGAGCTCCCAATTAAAAGAAGTCAGACAAAATATAATACACAGAATGCTGGAATATAAATGTCAAACTTTTGACAAGAAGGTAGAAACTGTTCCTTTATCATGGTAGATTTTAAATTGAAAGTCCTGATAACTTATGTAAAGTAAATTGAGGAAACAAAGAATTAAATGATGCTGCGGGAATTAAAAGACCCCAGGATACACAAGTTCTGAGAGCCAGTAGGCAGATAGAATATCTGGAAACGCAATAAAGAGAAACAAATCTTAAGGATCCTTGGGTTGCCAGACAATCATTTTGCAGTTAGTGAAGCTATAAAAAATAAAATCCCTTCCCCACATGAATACAAAGATGACCCTATATGCGTAGCAAATGAGCTAAAGGATTCCACACACGGGTAATCTGTGGGTAGAGGCACCATGATTTTTACTTTCACAGATACCTAAGAAAGGGAGAAAACTTTGCTGCAGCTCAAAGAAAATCAGAAATTGAAATGAAAACTAGCACCCACTGATATTCCCGGATCTGAGTCTAGTGACCCATCAAAGGAGAAATGTCTCTTGAATGCAATATACAAAAATATTATATTTCTGCTTTCATTTTGTTTTCAGTCAAACACTAGTCATTCATGCAAATAAAATGTTCTTGTTCTAGAAAGAACAATAATCTTTTCCTCTGACCCAGAAATTGCTGGAAAATTATTATTGAAGAGAAAAATCAACTACATGGAAATTTGAAAAGTAACCTTCGGAGGAAGGAACACTGAACTGATGTGCTTCTTTGACTATAGTTGCTTATCTGTGCTTTGTTATATACTTTGTTAGATGTTGTTCAGTGACTGTAAAATGATTCCTGAGGTGGGGCACCAACTTACCCTTGAACATAGTGCATGGATTTTTAATTACTTTGTTGTTTTAGTTGTGTGTGCTCTATTCATGTACTAGTTTTCCAACCCTGATAGGAAGGTGACGGAACTGAAGTTCTGTTCAGCTGATTGACACAATAACTTGTGCTTTTGGGTGTCTCTGTTTTTCTGAATGCTGAAATCTCCACAAAATACATTTAGATCCCTATTGTCAATCTTAGACTTTGCCTCCATGAGAAAGTTGTATCGGTTGCAATCCTCTGATGTAGACGCTCTTACTTTGGTTTAAGATTGGCTCACATCAATTTAGATTAAGATATTTCATTACCAACTTCAGCTAAATCAATATAAGAATCTCTTAAACTAGAATAAAATTGTCCACATAGTGGGGATTGAACCATGCTAGTTAAATCGTGAGTACAACTTCCTCTGGAAGCTGAAGCCAGACAAACTCAAACTGGAAATAAGACACATTTTTAACAGTGAGGGTGGTTAACCAATGGAACAAACTATCAAGGGAAGTAGTAGATTCTCCACCACTTGATGTCTTCATATCAGGACTGGGAGCCTTGCTGGAAGATATGCTTTAGTCAAACACAAGTTATCGGGTGCCATATTCAGATAGCTAGGTCAAATTTAAGGGCCTATGTTACACAGGGGATCAGGTTAAATGGTCTAGCAGTTCCTCTTCTGGCTTTCAACTCTGTAAAACTATGGGGAGTGGATGGAGCCTTCATTATACACAAGCCAGATCTACCTGGATGCAAAGTCAGCATATTCTCCCTGTCTCCCTCTAAGCAAAACAGACGCTACACAAGATGTGACTCAGAAGGTTGTCACAGTCCCTTTCCAGAGCGCCTTATGGAGTTTGCAGCCATATGCTACCCCCTACACAGGCCTGAGAGTAAACTATAATCTAGCAAGTAGTCAATAAAAACAGATCTATAAATATGAATTTCACAGTTATGGTTGTGTACATTCAAACCACAATTATGTAGCAAAATAGAGCACATTGGAAGAGAAGAACAAAGCAGTTCTATATATCATACTCTTTTGTTCTCATCTCCTCCATCCCAATTCCTCTCTCAGCTTTCCCTCTAAAATGGATAACAAACATTTACTATCTGAAGGAGAAATACAGGCAGCTCATAGATTTCCTAGGTAGATGTGCCAATGTGATATATGCCATCATGTGCCAGCAATGCCCCTCTGCCATGTACATTGGCCAAACCGGACAGTCTCTACCCAAAAGAATAAATGGACACAAATCAGATGTCAAGAATTATAACATTCAAAAACCAATCGGAGAACACTTCAACCTCCCTGGACACTCAATAACAGACTTAAAAGTTGCAATTCTCCAACAAAAAAAACATCGAAAGCAGACTCCAACGAGAAACTGCAGAATTGGAATTAATTTGCAAACTGGACACCATTAAATTAGGCTTGAATAAAGATTGGGAGTGGATGGGTCATTACACAAAGTAAAAACTATTTCCCCATGTTAATTTCCCCCCTCCTGTTACTCATACCTTCTTGTCAACTGTTTGAAATGGGCCATCCTGATTATCACTACAAACATTTTTTTCTCCTGCTGATAATAGCCCACCTTAATTGATTAGTCTTGTTAAAGTTGGTATGGCAACAACCATTTTTTCATGTTCTCTGTGTATATATATCTCCCTACTGTATTTTCCACTGCATGCATCCGATGATGTGGGTTTTAGCCCACAAAAGCTTATGCCCAAATAAATTTGTTAGTCTCTAAGGTGCACAAGTACTCCTCGTTCTTTTTGCTAATGTACATAGTTGCATGTGTAGACTGTGCTTTGATCTAATTTTGTATCATCAGATAAAAAGGTGCTGGACCTGTTCAGTATATGGATGGGAAATTCTATATTAAATCCAGGTGCTTCATGAAATAGTACTGGTATTCCTTGGACAGTATTCTTTCTTATGTGTAAATAGTGAAGCATTCCAGCCTGGTTTGTAGCTGAATGTATCATTCTTTGCATGAGCACAGAACTGACACCTTGACCTCTTATGTTTTTTTAAAGTGATCATACCACTGTTCTGAAGAGTAGGAGCCTTCATCCCAGTCTCCTGGGGAAATGACAATTAAGCACAATTACATTATGCCTCAATCCCTTAGACTCTAAGGCTTAGAGTTTCAGTTGGAAAATGTAGTTTTGATTGCTCATTTCATTTTAGGCCTTGATTCTCTATTTTGATGACCACAAGTTTCAGGACTGGGGTCTTAAGTTGTTCAAGGCATGGACCATGTCTTCTTATGTGTTTGTACAGCATCTGTAACACTCATGATTGGGGCCTTTGACTAGTATTGAAATATAAACAACATAGTGGCAGAACCAACCTATTTTACTCATATTTTACTCCATAAATAGTCCAGTTGCAAAAAATGCAATTATTTATGGAATAAAATACTACTCTACATGAAGAAGGGTGGCAGAGTCTGTCCTAAATAAAATAGTAAGTAATCTTCTTTGCATTGTGTATGGCACTGATCTGAAGTTATTTTCCAGGTTGAAAAGAAGGAATATAAGATATTTAATCACTTTGAAAAAAATGTTTTCTAAACATGCTAAAAATATAGTAACTCTTTAAGGGGAAACGTAATTGATGTTTTTGTGCCTACCCACCACAATCTTGCTCATGCAAGACAATATTATACATTGCTTACTGTTTGTTGTTGGGTTTTCTCTATTATCCATTTGCATGTAATTACGTCCTTTTAGTCACCCTTGAAGTACCTATATCTTGCACATCCATACTTATTTTTACAGTATTTTTTCTACATATGCCTTAATTTCTTTTGTGATTGTTTGCTTATATTCCCCAAACTTTTTAACTAGCAATTGTCACTTAAAAGAAATCCATGCTTATTAATATACAGAAGCATGAGCTTTAGGCCCCCAAACAAGCTCTGCCGCGCCTTGTAGTGACCCTCTGAAGGGGAAAAATAATAAAACAAAACCCCAAGTGTCTGGTTAACTCACTAAAAGATAGTTTAATCAATTCTGGGACCATACTATAATGCATTAATCTTAACTGTATGGTTGTCGCAAGTCATGTTTGCATGATAGTTAACACCATGCAATAACTATATAATTCTGATTATCCACTGCTATAAAAGTGGCATGAGTGAGAAAAGAATCAGGACATAGAATGAATCTGTCTATCCATCCATCCATCCATCCATCCATCCATCCATCCATCCATCCCCGTGGCATGAAGTAAGAGAGTAAAAAGCTTTCTACTGTCATCTGTTGATGAAAAGGGAGAAGAATGGCCCAGAGCAGCTCATGCAGATATGCAGGGGTTATGTTGGGGAGGGAGCTACCTGAGAGCAAAGGGAATTGACTGAATAGGCCAGTTCTCATTTACATTTTAGTTATGTGACAGTTTGAGGCATTTTGGTTAAACAACAGATAAATTTTGAGTCTGGGAATAATAACATGCTTATTGATCTTGTTGGGAAATACAATGACAGTGACTGAGGCCCCTCCCTGAGACTGTCAGGCATAGATCCTGGACAGAGTTTGGAGAAAAAAAGATTTCTGCCATTTGCTGGGAGTAGATCTCTGGTGATTTGGACTCTGTAAAGGGTCATAGATTTAAAAATGTTATTAAGATGATGTTAAAAAAAATAATAGTGAACAGAGTTTGAACATAGAAGTTTCTGGTTATCAGGTAATAACATACAGATTATCGAGGGTGCAAAGTTTGGCTTAAGATCAGGTGGCGTGAGGAATACGTAATCTGCAATATCCCCGATTGGGGGTAAAATGTTGATGGGTCAAAGTACAGACACTGAGATATGAGGGTATGAAGTTCATACAGTGGTTGTGTTCGGGTGTGGAGTATAATGAGTGGATCTGATGATGAGGATGGATTGACCCTCATTTGGTGAGATTTAATGTTTAGGGAGTTTATGGTTCCAGTTCATATGATCCAATGGAGAAGGTCACTTGGTCCCTTTCTCATAGTGGGAGAACAATGTCACTCTGGCTCACGCCTCCTGGTACTGTCGGTGGCTGGTGATGTGCTCGATGTAGATGTCCCTGGACCATCGGATGGCGTCTGAGACCATGAGGCGCCGCATGAGACGTGCGTAGCGTTGACCGATCCCGCAGGTCCGCAGCACACGCTCGTTGCAGGGGTCCCAGGTGCCCAGGGCTCCGACAATCAGGGCATCCATCTGCACCTCATAGCCCTTCGCCCTCAGGGTGTCAGCCAGGGGGGCGTACTTTTCCAGCTTACGAGCTCGGGCTTCGCAAAATGCCGGAGTCCTGTTCTCAAAGGAGACCATGACGTCGATGAGGATGATCTGTTTCTGGGCCTCATTGGTGACCACCACGTCAGGTCGTAGCTGGCTGTCGGTACCGGGGATGGTGCAGTTCACGGAGATCTCCCCCAGGCATGGCACGATGGCTTTCACCAGGCAGTTCTGGATGGCGTTGTGGCGCAACTGCCAGGCTCTGGAGTGGGGTTTGCAGCTGCACAGGACGTGGGGCAGGGTCTCGTTGGTGTAGCCTCACTTCCTGCAATGCTTGTCTCAGTTCCCATGGCAGACGGCTCCATTGAGCGGGACACAGTTGAGCCAGGCACGGCGGATGAACCACTAGTCGGTGAAACGGGTGAAGCCGCCCCCGGCGAGGAAGTGGTTGCTGGCCTCCCACTTGCTGGTCAACTCAAAGGCTTTACCCTGGTCCGGTTTACGCTCCAGGGTTTCCACGTACAGCGAGCAGATGGCGGCCTTCAGAGTCCTCTCCAGCAAGCCCCTGGCCGTCGGGGTGACGATGGTATTGTCGTCGGACCTGATCTGTGTCACCTGGACTCCCAGCTCCTGACGCTCCTTGCACCACTCCCAGCGGCAGCCGATGCGCTTCCCCAGGTGACGAGTGGCGTTGCGAGTGTGGGACCACAGTGAAGCGATGTCGCGCCTGTCCCGTCCGAATTTCCCATCCAGGAAGCCGCTCAGGAAGGTGGCGATGTCTTGGTTTGAGGGGGCTCTGCCGATCCGCTTCTCTGTCGTATCACGCAGGGTGTTCGCCGCAATGTTCCTCACCATGGTGTCGGGACATGTCAGCAGGCAGAAGGCATGGGTGATCACCGCAACGTCGCACAGGTCACCCATGCGGGGCACGTTGGCGCCGCCGTGCCTGTGGGCGATGTAGACCAGCTCGTTGCTGGCTCTCTGGGGAAGGAACAGCCACTTCTTCACCAGCTTCCAGATGATCTTGTCTGCCTTGTTGAGGGGCACCTTCACCACGGAAGATCCCCTTAGAGTGAACGAGATGTGTGGGATCAGGAAGGTGTTCAGGGCGTTTATCTTCTGCCACAGTGCCAGCAGGGAGGCATCAATCTTGGCAGCGTCCTGCAAGATCACCGTGTCTGCCGGACACGGAACCCTGTTGGCATGCCCAGGTGCTGGTATGCCTGTCCCTCTGCCAGGGGGATGACGGGCTCACCCTGGATCTGGAACCCCGTTTTCTGCACCGAGTCCCTTTTGCTGCCGTCAATGTGCAGAGTTGCGCACTTCTTCGCATTGAAGCGGAGCCCTATCCAGTCAGTAGCTCGCCTGGTGGCATCTAGCATACCTTGGAGGCTCTCTGGGTCATCCGCAGTCAGGACCACTACTGGTCTATGTCTAACCGCCTAAGCTGAGATTGCTGCAGAATAGTAGATTGTGCAGAACTGAGGGCAGCTTTGACGAAACAGATGGTGCAGAGCAGCAGCTTTGAGGTGATGGACAGAATGGAGCAGCTGTGGTGGGAGCAGGGTTGAGCCATGCTGGGCTGAAACTGCAGAGAGAGCAGCAGCCTCTCTAAGAGCCTCTGCTGTGGGTTTGCTGCCCAACCCAGTAGGAGGGCTAGAAAAAAAACCCAGTTCCAGGGAATCTCACTCATGTGCTTTAGCCATTAGACCATGACTCTTCACTTTAGTGAGTGATTATGCCTGGCTATCTGTAGGGGAGTGAATTTGGAATCTCCTTTTTCAGGCCTCTTAAAATCATCTTTATCTTCTGTAGCAATGGACTCCATGGCAAAACCATTCCCCACTTGAGGAAGCATCAAATAAATTCAATAGCACAAATCTGAAACAGAAAATAGCATGCAGGATTTGTACTCTTTGGACAGCAGATGATTTATGAGCCTTGACAAGCTAATTTACAGTTCTGCTCTTTGTACGCTCAGAATCTGTTCTGTGTCTAACAGGGGCTCCAATTAATTACCACATGAAATAAAGTGATGGTTGATGTTACACACAAAATATAGAAGATGGCAAAAAAACAGGTTTGATAGTGTATCATGGGTAAATATAATCAGAACCACTGTAGAGGAAATTTGATAATGATTTCTCCCAGCTTGTGGTTTATAAAACAAGAAGAAATCCTATTTCTCAGATAAGTAAATAAAAATCTAATAATGGAGGAAAAGTAATACAATAACTCCATGTTGTTTGACAAAATATATCTTGGCAGTTTGAAAGGTATTTAAAGCCTACTATAGCAGGTTATGGACCTGGATTTGCTGTGTTTCTGTTCTAATATTAATACAACATAATAGAAGGGTGTTTACTATGAAAGGGAAAATTACCTTTATAATTATGCATCCCCATCAGGGCCGGCTCTGGCTTTTTTGCCGCCCCAGGCAAAAAAGCCTCCCACCGCCCCCCCCCCCCCCCAGCGGGGAGCGCGGCAGGGGAGGGCGGCGAGCCCGGCCGCGGGCCCGCTCTCCCCGGATGAGCGCTGCCCCCCTCCAGGTGCCGCCCCAAGCACATGCTTGAAGGGCTGGTGCCTGGAGCTGGCCCTGATCCCCATTAAAATTTCTAAAAGCTTTGAAGAAAAAAAAATAAAAGAAAAAATTCTTTAGGCAATTATAGTCCTTGCATATTCTCCCTGCTATGTATGTGCACTATTTTCATTAACACTAATAGGAATTATGAGCATTCATTGAATGGAGACTAGAGTTGGTTGAATTTCTCATTGTGAACCATTTATTCTAAGAATGTAGCCCTTTTTCTGTCCCTAAATTGTCTGTGAACATATCACAATTATTATTAATTTGTTTATAATTGGAAATTGTTCAAAGAATAAGTTATGTGAACAAATTTCAGCTACACAGTTTATGGGAATTATTATATAAAGTTGATTCATTCATGTATTCCATATGCAGAATTCAGAATTCTAGATGTGGGACGATCACCAAAGATTGTTTCTGTGAAGGGTTAGATCACAGAACCCCCCTTGGGAGCTGCCAACTGATGTGCCAAGACTACTTCTGTCCCTGCTTTCCAGCCCCGTTAGCTTAGGACTTCAGTGCCCTGCCTGGTTTGAGCCAGACTTGCTAGCCTGCTGCAAACCCAGACCCAGGTCTGAATCACGTCCCCTAACAGCTGTAGGCTTACCTGAAAGCAGCTTACAGAAGTGTTCTCATCTTTAACACTCAGATACCCAACTCCCAATAGGGTATAAACCCAAATAAATCCATTTTACCGTGTATAAAGTTTATACAGGGTAAACTCATAAATTGTTCGCCCTCTATAACACTGATAGAGAGATATGCACAGCTGGTATTAACACATACCCCGGGTTAATTAATAAGTAAAAAGTGATTTTATTAAATACAGAAAGTAGGACAGAACAAAGTGAATTACCAAGTGAAATAAAATAAAACATGCAAATCTATGTCTAATCAAACTGAATATAGATAATCTCACCAGTTCCAGAATACTTCCTTTTACAGCCTGATCTCCTTTTAGTCTGGGTCCAGCAATCACTCACACCCCTTGCAGTCACTGTTCTTTGTTTCAGTTTCTTTCTGGTATCTTTGGGGGTGGAAAGGCTCTCTCTTTAGCCAGCTGAAGACAAAATGGAGGGGTCTCCCCTGGGCTTAAATAGACTTTCTCTTGTGGGTGGAGACCCCCTCCTCTCTCCTATGCAAAGTCCAGCTCCAGAATGGAGTTTTGGAGTCACCTGGGCAAGTCCATGCATGACTGAATTCCTTACCAGCCAAGTCGCATTCCTGGGAAAATCCAGATGTGGATTGGTGTCTCCAAGTTCATTGTTGGCTTAAGTGTTTCTTGATGGGGCACTTACTGAAAATAGTATTTTCTCGGGAATCTGACCAACTGCTTCACTACAGCCTACTTAGAATCAAACAAGTATGCAGCCAATATTCATAACTTAGAATACAAAAATGATACATGCATACAAATAGGATTAATAGATTCAGTAGATCATAAGCTTTACAGAGATATGTTACGTCGTATATGTATAATAAAACACATTCTAGTTATGTTATACCTATATATATATATATAAGCTTTATAGAGATATGTTACCTCGTATATGTAGCATAAAACACACTCTAGTTATGTTATATGTTTTATGTTTATGTTATGTGTTTTATGCTACATATACGAGGTAACATCTCTGTAAAGGTTATGATCTACTGAATCTATTAATCCTATTTGTATGCATGTATCATTTTTGTATTTGAAGTTATGAATATATATATACATTCATAAGCATATTTCCATAAAGTCTTATGGGTGGCACCGTCACAGTTTCCATATCCTAAACGAATGCCCTAACCTTTATAAAATACTTCCACTTCTACCTGAATTGTAATGTGTTTTGTCACTAAAAAAAAATTGCACTTCTTCATTAAAGACATTTTCTTCTCTGTTATAAGAATCTCAGCAGCAAACCCCAATATCTGCTTTCACCAAAATTTATATGTACATCCTGCAATCCGATCCAAGGGGTTCCCCATTGCCCATGAAGGTTCCCAATGACTTCAAAAGCTGCTGCTGGGTGCTTAGCATCTTGGAAAGTCAGGCTTCTTATTTAGGTGCCTAAATATCAGCAAAGTACTCCTGGGGGAATTCTGCACCACTGCACATGTGCAGAATTCATGTGTTCCACAGATTTTTTTTCCTGTCACAGAAAATACATTCTGCCCCAGAAGTGCTGCAGTTCCACCTTTCACCCAACAGAGGCCACCATGGTGCCAGAACAGCTGGCAGCTGGCTGTTCTGGTGCCACAGCGGCCTCTGGTGTGCAAAAGGCAGAATTGCAGCACTTCTGGGGCAGAATGTATTTTCTGCAAGCGGAAAAAAATTCTGTGTGCACAGTGGTCTAGAATTCCCCCAGGAGTAGAAGTTCACCACAGCATCCTGTCTGCAGAGCCAGGTTAGGACAGAGTGGGGCACATAGGGCTGCTCAGTGGGTCACAGATGAGCTGGGGGACAGACTAGAGTGGCTCAGGAGCTAGTGGGGTGACAGCGTTGAGCCAGGGACTGAATGGGAGTGGGGGTGCACAACCACATGGGGATGGGAGTGGAGGGCTGCAGAGACCCACGGGGATGGGGGGTGCAGGGATGGGGCAGATATGCCTGACTGAATGGGAGAGGCTTGAGGTCAGCCAGGATCTGCATGGGGAAGGCTCCCCAACTCCCTAAAAATCCCACTCCCCCAAAAATACCTGTTCTATACTTCTCCCACCCACACCCCACAATCCTCCAGGCTCCTTCCCTCTCCCTCAGCTCCTATGTTACCCCTGACTCCCCCTAGCCTTTGCAATGCTTCTGACAGGTGCAGGAAATGCAGTTCTGTATTGTAATTTAAATGAATTACTCAAAGTTTCATATGAATATGCCTTGTAAGGAATCCATTAGTCAAAAGAAATTACTGGATTTTTTTTGTCTGTATTGCTATAGACATATTTGCTGACATGTATTTTAAAATAAATTACCAAAATAATTTTAACTGGCATGATTATATTGTGTTATTTTGACAAATAAAATATGTAGAATTTTGTAGAATTTTAAAACTGTGTGCACAGAATTTTTAATTTTTTGGCACAAAATTTCCCTAGGAATAACAAAGGATCCTAAACATAGGCTCCATTGTTCAAAAATCTTGACCTTAATTTCTTAGGATTTCTAGGACAATTTTATGTTCTTTGCTGGCTAATTTGTGCCTCCCAATTATATCTGTGCTAAAGGAAGAGTGCAAGCAAAGAACCTTTTTTGCCCAGCCTAGCTCAACGAGGAGAGGTGTAATCTTCCTCCTATATCTATTTTGAGTAAGGGTGATGGTGGTGGGTACATTGGGGGGAAGGTTGCTGAGGCTAGTTAGTGCTACCTGCAGTGACAGTAGCTCCAGAGGGAATGTGTCTGGGCATAATGGGGTGTGTGTGGGAGATGGCAAAGGGGGTATCAAATTTTTGCATGCTTTGTGGGTGAGATGCCTGTGCTGTGTGAACTACGAGTAGCAAGGGGCACTTCTGGGAGCACTTCTGTTGGTTCAGACATGCTACTCAGTTGCTCCTTCCCTAGCATGGCTCAACATCACAAGAGATAAAACTGAATCCTGAATCTGCGGCCTGAAAAATTATGCATGAGTTATTTTCATCATATTTAAAGTATGGCTCCAGTATCCTTCACTACTCTTTTTTGTAGTTCTGTAGATGTCTCTCAGTTTCTAACTGTGCTACCTCTGTAATGTTCCTGTGGGTCAATTTGATTCAATGGGATCTTGCTTCATGTGCATTGTAATAGTTTTCTTTCTGCAAGTTAAATCACCATGGGATACATTTAAAGCTAATACGGGGGAATTCAGTCATTCCAGCTGTATTATACTAAACATTGCCAGGTTCAGTTTTTCTTATTAAAGAATTGTGTTCATCTAGACTGGCCCGTGTATACATAGTGTTTTTAAAATTCCATTCAAAATATATTTTTAGTTTTGCCTGATCCCCACCTATTTTGTGATGTGTCTGGCTATCCGCACCAATGCAACATGCATTCATTCTCAAGCTTAATGGAGATTCATTTCACATCAAGCTCTTTCTAGGGCGTCTAAAAATCAACTTGCACACCTAAGTGCTGGGTTTTAGGGCATAGTAATAGGCATTCAGTGCTTTAAACATCTGACCCAGCGGTATTCAAACTTGAAGAGTTGAAGAGAAGATGAAGTCAATGAACGAAGTTACACAGAGCTACAAAATAATTGCAGCATGTCATCCCGACATGACCTAATGTATTCATGTGTTGATGCAATATCACAGTGAAAACACTGCAAAGCAACATCAAGGCATCAAGCTTTATGATGTGGCTCTCCATAACCATATGACACTGTATCTCTAATCTCTCCTCTACTTCCTTTTTCATCTGGCTACTTAAAGGAATTGCACACACAGGCATTTCATTTCTCATCTGTATCCCTCCCCCTATAACCCTTTTTCTCCAGTGTCATGAGTCAGGGAGGGTATCCAGTGACTTGGATCCATTTGTTCATGGCTCTCCCCATATAGCCTCATGTGTCAGGTAACATGGGGAGCATGCCTGTGATCAATGCCCTCCTCACTCTTTCTGGTAGCAGGCAGTATGAGAGGCATTTCAGTTACACTGTTGGACTCTACATGAGTCGTATGCAGGGCATAAAAAAATGCATGTGGTACTACAGACAAAAATGAATCTCACTGACTTGCCCCAATTGTGAAGAATCAAACTAATCACATAAGGGAAATACCTTACCTTTGTAAAGAAGAGGATTTCCGGGGATTTGGGGTCTGAAAGTCCAGTTCTAATTAAAGCTGTGTAGTGTATAGATTTGAGTAGAGCATATGGCTTTAAAGTTATCACAATTTTAAAGTTAACTGCCATTTTCTTACACTGTGAAATTATTCTCCCATAGTTTTTAATTTGCATATTATTATAGTATTCTGGTATTTGATCCTGCATTTATATTTTAACTCCCACAACAGTCACTACTGGGTAATGCCAGCTGTTGAGCCAGCAGCTTGAATGCAACTCAGATACAGTTTCCTATTCTAGTCTCCCTCGGGAGAGCCACCTGCTTTGTCACTGCTGCAGAGAGATACCTGGATTCTCCAGAGAGATAAATGGATTCTCAACACAAGCCTATGTGATTCTTATGCTCAGCATGGATTGAAAAGGAAACTTCACAGAAGGATCACAAAGAGCTACAATAACAGCCAAAGAAATATATTTGAGGTGTATGCAATGCCGGGGGGAGAACAAGGGCAGTGGAAGCATGTGACTGTGAGAAGCAGGCCAAGGAAAAGGAGGGCCAGTGAAGGAGAAATAGAGCTCAGGAACAGGTTTGGGTGTTTGGAAAACGAGGAAGGGGTGCAGCAGGTGGTAACTGAAGATGGGAGGGTGAGGAAGAAGAGAAGAGCAGCTAGTCCCATAGAAAGAGGGGAGGGGTTGATGGAGACAGCACCAAATCTGGGCCCCGGGAGGATACAGGATGACATAAGGGGGATTATAAGGGAAAATAGGAATGGACAGGGGTTGCAACTAGAGGGAACAGGGGATAGATTAGTAGATCACACTGTCACCAGGCAAAGGCAGGTTTACGTGATTGGGGAGTCCTTACTGAGGAGGTTAGACAGGCCTGTGACCAGGATGGACCCAGAGAACAGAAGGGTGTGCTGTCTACAGGGCGCTAAGATACGGGATGTTGACCTGCGGTTGAAAAGGATCCTAAAAGGAACAGGTAAGAACCCCTTGATCATCCTTCACGTAGGAACAAATGACACGGCTAGGTTCTCGCTGGAGAGAATCAAGGGAGATTATGCCAGGCTGGGGAAGACGCTTAAGGAAATTGAGGCTCAGATCATCTTCAGTGAGATTCTGCCTGTTCCTAGAGAAGGGCAGCAAAGGGGTGACAGGATTGTGACTGTCATAACTATAAAGGGAAGGGTAACAGCTGTCCTGTGTACAGTACTATAAATCCCTCCTGGCCAGAGACTCCAAAATCCTTTTCCCTGTAAAGGGTTAAGAAGCTCAGGTAACCTGGCTGGCATCTGACCTAAAGGACCAATAAGGGGACAAAATACTTTCAAATCTTGGGGGGGGGAAGGTTGTTGTTTGTGTTCTTTGTTTGGGAGTGTGTTCGTTCTTGGGACTGAGAGGGACCAGACATCAATCCAGGTTCTCCACATCTTTCTAAACAAGTCTCTCCTATTTCAAACTTGTAAGTAAATAGCCAGGCAAGGCATGTTAGTTTTCCTTTGTTTTCTCAACTTGTAAATGTACCTTTTACTAGAGTGTTTATCTTTGTTTGCTGTACTTTGAACCTGAGACTAGAGGGGAGTCCTCTGAGCTCTTTAAGTTTGATTACCCTGTAAGGTTAATTTCCATACTGATTTTACAGAGATGATTTTTACCTTTTTCTTTTATTAAAAGCTTTCTTTTTAGAACCTGATTGATTTTTCCTTGTTTTAAGATCCAAGGGGTTTGGATCTTGATTCACCAGGAGTTGGTGGGAGGAAGGAGGGGGGATGGTTAATTTCTCCCTGTTGTAGATCCCAGGGGGGTTGGAACTGTATTCACCAGGAGTTGGTGGGAGGAAGGAGGGGGAACGGTTAATTTCTCCTTGTTTTAAAATCCAAGGGGTTTGGATCTGTATTCACCAGGGAATTGGTGAAAGTTTTTCAAGGCTTCCCAGGGAGGGAAAATTGATGGTGGCAGCGGAACCAGAGCTTAGCTGGTAGTTAAGCTTAGAAGTTTTCATGCAGGCCCCTACATTTGTACCCTAAAGTTCAAAGTGGGGATCCAGCCTTGACAGTGACGATAAATAGTTGACTAAGGGAGTGGTGCTATAAAGAGGGCTTTGGGATGTATGGCCACTGGGAGGCTTTTGGGGACAGAAAACTGTTCTCACGGGACGGACTTCACCTAAGTAGGGAAGGAAATAGACTTCTGGGAGGGAGGCTGGCTCATCTCATCAAAAGAGCTTTAAACTAGGAATTTGGGGGAGATGGTTGGGAGATGTCCAGTTAGTCTCCACACCAGATTATAACATTGAGAGGGAGGACAATGAGATAAGAACGGATATAGCCAGGGGGAAGAGATTGGACATAAGGAGGAGGGGGAGGATGGATACTAGATGAATAGATCATATTGGCGGTATGGTGTCTATACCAAATTGGACAATGAATGTGAGAGAGGCCAAACGGCATAAATTAAGATGTTAATACACCAATGCGAGAAGCCTAGGTAACAAAATGGAGAAATTGGAGCTCCTGGTCCGAGAAATGAAACCGGATATCGTAGGAATAACCAAAACGTGGTGGAACAGTAGTCATGACTGGAGTACAGGTATGGAAGGGTATGTGCTGTTTAGGAAAGACCGGAACAAAGGCGAAGGTGGGGGAGTAGCACTGTATGTGAATAATGAGGTAAACTGTAAAGAAATAATAAGTGATGGAATGGATAAGACGGAATCTGTCTGGGCAATACTCACACTGGGTAAAAGAACTACTAGAGCCTCCCCTGGGATAGTGCTTGGGGTGTGCTATAGACCACCGGGATCTAGCCTGGATATGGACAGAGAACTCTTTAATGTTTTTAGGGAAGTAAATACTAATAGGAACTGTGTAATCATGGGAGACTTTAACTTCCCGGATATAGATTGGGGAACAAATGCTAGTAACAATAATAGGGCTCAGATTTTCCTAGACGTGATAGCTGATGAATTCCTTCATCAAGTAATTGCTGAACCGATGAGGGGGGATGCCATTTTAGATTTGGTTTTGGTGAGTAGTGAGGACCTCGCTGAGGAAATGGTTTTAGGGGACAACCTTGGCTCGAGTGATCATGAGCTTATTTGGTTTAAACTAAATGGAAGGATTAACAGAATTAAATCGGAGACTAAGGTTTACGATTTCAAAAGGGCTAACTTTAATAAATTAAGGCGACTAGTTAGGGAAGTGGATTGGACTAACATATTTATGGATCTAAAGGTGGAAGGCGCCTGGGATTATTTCAAATTGAAGTTGCAGGAGCTGTCGGAGGCCTGTATCCTGAGAAAGGGAAAACGGTTTGTGGGCAGGAGATTTAGACCGAGCTGGATGAGCGAGCATCTCAGAGGGGTGATTAAGAAAAAACAGAAAGTGTACTAGGAGTGGAAAATGGGAGGGATCAGCAAAGAAACCTACCTTATTGGGGTCAGAGCATGTAGAGATGGAGTGAGAAAGGCCAAAAGCCGTGTAGAGTTAGACCTTGCGAGGGGAATTAAAACCAATAGTAAGAGGTTTTATAGCCATATAAATAGGAAGAAAACAAAGAAAGAAGAAGTGGAACCGCTTAAGACTGTAGATGGAGTGGAGATTAAGGATAATCTAGGCATGGCACAATGTCTAAACTAATATTTTGCATCGGTCATTAATGAGGCTAATGAAGGGCTTAGGAATAGTGGCAGCGTGACGGATGGGAATAAAGGAGGGGGGGTTGACATTACCGTAGCCGAGGTAGAAGCCAAACTCGAACAGCTTAATGGGACTAAATCTGGTGGACTGGATGATCTTCATCCGAGAATATTAAAGGAACTGGCGCAAGAAATTGCAAGCCTGTTAGCAATAATTTTTAATGAATCAGTAAACTATGGGGTGGTACCGTTTGACTGGAGAATAGCTAATGAGGTTCCTATTTTCAAGAAGGGGAAAAAAAGTGACCCGGGTAACTACAGGCCTGTTAGTTTAACATCTGTAATATGCAAGGTCTTGGAAAAAATTTTGAAGGAGAAAGTAGTTAAGGACCTTGAGGTCAATGGCAATTCGGACAAATTACAACATGGTTTTACGAAAGGTAGATTGTGCCAAACCAACCTGATCTCCTTCTTTGAGAAATTAACAGATTTTTTAGATAAAGGAAATGCGGTGGATCTAATATACCTCGATTTCAGCAAAGCGTTTGATACGGTACTGCATGAGGAATTCTTGGTTAAATTGGAAAAGATGGGGATCGTTATGAAAATCCAGAGGTGGATAAAGAACTGGTTAAAGGGGAGACTGCAGCGGGTTGTACTGAAAGGTGAACTGTCAGGTTGGAGGGAGGTTACCAGTGGAGTTCCTCAAGGTTCGGTTTTGGGTCCGATTTAATTTAATCTATTTATTACTGACCTCGAAACCGAATGTAGGAGTGTGCTGATAAAGTTTGCGGATGACATAAAGTTGGGAGGTATTGCCAATTCGGAGAAGGATCGGGATATCCTGCAGGGAGATTTGGATGACCTGGTAAACTGGAGTAATAGTAATAGGATGAAATTTAATAGTGAGAAGTGTAAGGTTATGCATTTAGGGATGACTAACAAGAATGTTAGGCCTAGTCTTCACTTACCGGCTGGTCCGGCGGCACGCCATCGATGTTCTGGGATCGATCCCGGAAGTGCTCACAGTCGGCGCCGGTACTCCAGCTCGCCGAGAGGAGTACGCGGCGTCGACGGGGGGAGACTTCCGGCCGCGTCTGGACCGCGGTAAGTCCGGAGTAAGGTACTTCGAATTCAGCTACGTTATTAACGTAGCTGAATTTGCGTACCTTAGTCCGAAGTCCGGACTAAGTGTGGACCAGCCCCTAGTTATAAGCTGGGGACGCATCAGTTGGAAGTAACAGAAGAGGAGAAGGACCTCGGAGTCCTGGTTGATCGCAGGATGACTATGAGTCGGCAATGTGACGTGGCCGTGAAAAAAGCTAATGCGGTCTTGAGATGCATTAGGCGAGGTATTTCTAGTAGGGATAAGGAGGTGCTGGTTCCGTTATACAAGGCACTGGTGAGACCTCATGTGGAGTACTGTGTGCAGTTCTGGTCTCCCATGTTTAAAAAGGATGAATTCAAACTGGAACGGGTACAGAGGAGGGCCACTAGGATGATCCGAGGAATGGAAAACCTGTCGTATGAAAGGAGACTTGAGGAGCTCGGTTTGTTTACCTTAACCAAAAGAAGGCCGAGAGGGGATATGATTGCTCTCTTTAAATATATCAGAGGGATAAATACCAGAGAGGGAGAGGAATTATTTCAGCTCAGTACTAATGTGGACACGAGAACAAATGGATATAAACTGGCCGTCGGGAAGTTTAGGCTTGAAATTAGACGAAGGTTTCTAACCATCAGAGGGGTGAAGTTCTGGAACAGCCTTCCGAGGGAAACAGTGGGGGCGAAAGCTTGATAAGTTTATGGGGGGGATGGTTTGATGGGATAACGTGATTTTAGTCAATAGGTCAATAACGTGCCATCGCTGGTAATTAGTAACAATGGTCAATGATGGGATATTAAATGTTACTAAAGAGAACTTTTTCCGGAGGGTCTGGCTGGAGAATCTTGCCCGCATGCTTGGGGTTCAGCTGATCGCCATATTTGGGGTCGGGAAGGAATTTTCCTCCAGGGTAGATTGGCAGAGGCCCTGGAGGTTTTTCACCTTCCTCTGCAGCATGGGGCAGGGGTCGCTTGCTGGGCAGGGGTCACTTGCTGGAGGATTCTCTGCGACTTGAAGTCTTTAAATCATTATTTGGGGACTTCAACAGCTGAGTCAAGGGAGAGAATTATTCCAGGAGTGGGTGGGTCAGCTTTTGTGGCCTGCATCATGTGGGAGGTCAGACTAGATGATCATAATGGTCCCTTCTGACCTTAAAGTCTATGAGTATGATGAGCACACAAAATAAAAGCCAGATGGAGATTCTTGTCTTTTTTCTTTTCTTTCTTGCATTGGTAGACCCAATAGATGTTGTCAATAAAGAATAAAAAGAATAAATCTGGAGGAACTAGACTATTAGTTAGTTCTGATACATTCTATCACTTGTGTGCCTAAATGTCAGAGACTGGGACTTGGGTGGCCATGCCTAGCACTTAGAGCAGGAGTCAGAAGCCAGGAACAGAAGCCTAGGGTCAGAGCTGGAATCAGAGGCCAGATGCTAGAGCCGAACGTCAGAGCTGGAGTCAGAAGTCAGGAATTGAAACTGTGGGTCATGGTCAGGCTAGCAGGAGTGAGGCAAGGCAGGGGCAGGCTGAGTCCATGGCAAGAACAGTGCTGAGTCAAAGGCAGGAACAATGCAGGAGTAGAACTGGGAACCAGGTGGAAGCTGGACTGGGAACGAGGAAGAAGCAGAACTGAGAGCTATCACAGCCTTGAGCAAATGCTTAAGAGCTGGTCTGCTGACTCCTCCGAACAACCAGGCCCTGTAGCCAATCAGACAGACTACTTCAGGCCAGCTGGGCTTATTAGGTTACCTAAAGAGTGTATCTGCTGCAGTCCCTGGTTCCTGACACTAAGGCTAGGTCTATACTACCCGCCTGAATCGGCGGGTAGAAATCGACCTCTCGGGGATCGATTTATCGCGTCCCGTCAGGACGCGACAATCGATCCCCGAATCGGCGCTCTTACTCCACCAGCGGAGGTGGTAGTAAGCGCCGCCGACAGAAAGCGGCAGAAGTCGATTTTGCTGCCGTCCTCACAACGGGGTAAGTCGGCTGCGATATGCCGAATTCAGCTACGCTATTCACGTAGCTGAATTTGCGTATCTTAAATCGACTCCCCCCTGTAGTGTAGATGTACCCTAAGTGTTTCTCAGAGGACTAGAGTGAACAATAGATCGTTTGGACTAGAAAAATACTTCTCTACTTATGTCTATGTAGGAATATTTTGGTTCAGGTCTCACTATATTTTAAGCTTCAAATATGCCCATGGATAAAAATTGTTGGTATTTTCCCCCTTTATATGTTCAGAAAGTACATTTTTTATTTGCCGCTCCTCTGTACAAATAATGACTAAAGGATGGATTGAAAACCCAAAGGATGAGTTTTTCAAAGCCACCTACGCAAATTTGACGTTTAATTTCCAGTAGAAATGTATGGAAATTAGGAATTCAAATCCCCTATGTGAAAATCTTGCTAAATGTCCTATTTAAAAAAAAAAAAAGAGTAAATCATCTCACTTACATTTTAACACTGAAATCTGTACTTTTTAGTGTTGTATGTTGAATTTAAACTAGTCTGCAAACTATGAATGTGCATGTATGTGAATATCGAGTAGCACAAATATCACACTGCAGCCTTGCTAATTCACACCATTGACTGGGACACCATTGCAAATTAGTAAGTAAATGAACAAAAATAATAAAAACAATGATGTGTCACAGAATTTTTTATATGTATGTTAGTATTTCTTAATAGATGTTCTGTAATACAGTTTGTCAAATGAAATTTCAGTAACGTGAAAGCATACTACAGCACTCTAACAAACTTTTGCTGAGCAGGATGTAGGGATCAACATGTTTAGTGTGTAAATTATGGTTATGTGTGAATCAGAGAGGCTCTACTCTTCTGGGAAATATGTTTCAGAATCTGTTTCAAAAATATTTAGGTCCAGCAACATTACTTCATCCTTATGGTTCAGTAATAGTCTCCTCTTCTCTGCTACCCTCAATTATCATTCCCATCTTCCTCAAGTTCCCTAATTGGTTCATAGCTCACTCTCTCTCATGACCTCATACCTAAGAGACCTTCTGATCTAGCTTTCAGGAACATATATATGATTGCAAAGTCCCAGAAACCCAGAAAACTCCCCATGATTTGATGATATAACAGGACTATTGGTAATTATATTACAGTTACTTAAATGTTAATCACAACTTTGTAAGGCTAATCAGCCTAGACACAAATTTGTCTTGCCCACAATACCATGTTAGAGATAATAATGGGAGCGAAAATCCTTTCCTAAACCATCAGAAATAATTACTTGCAGTAATTATCTAGCTACCCTATGGACAAACTGCAATAAATTCTTGTAGACTTATTTGACATTAGATGCACTGAAGAGGGCCTTGATCCTTAAGATACTCTTTTAATCAGCTATCTATCTGACTGACTTGGAAGTGCACGGGGGGCTTTGACAACCTTCTTTGAGGTGACGGTTTATTTCTCTGAAAAAGTAAGCAATTACTATATCCATACACTAGCACTTTTTTCTGTATAAATTAGATGGAAAATAAAAACCCTTCAATATAAACATACATGAGTGATACTGTTACTTGGGTTTCATTCCATTTTAGATAGCATAGTCCAGTGTGTACAGGACTATTCTGAGCAAGGACATGAAACCGTGAACAAAGCATGAATTCATAGTAGCCTTGTCAATATGTAAAATATGTAGCTAGTAGAAAAGAGATAGTAGGGAAGTAGGCAGTGTCCAACAGACAGCATAAGTGTAGTGTGTGAGCAGCTCATGATCTGTGTAGAGACAGGTTCCCAGAAATTAATGAATCAATCATAGAATGTGTGATATGCTGTAGAATAGAAAGCATATGCAGCAGTCTGTTTTAGAAGGCATATAGTAGCTCATTAATAATTTTGTATTTGGCTGTGGGTATACCTGTAGTCCTACATGTGAATCTGATCAGCTCCATGATACACCGAATAAAGAAATCTGAGTGATGAATTTGTAGTTCAGCTGAGTTCTTGGGAACTGAGAGTGTGACAATGTACCCCATAAGGCTTTATGGGGAGGGGGTGCTTATAAATGTATGTATGACATAACTGGAATATGTTTTGTGCTGCCTGTGCCATGTAATATATCTCCATAAAGGTTATGGTCTACTATATCTATTCATCCTATTTGTACATATA
Organism: Trachemys scripta elegans; assembly: GCF_013100865.1. Taxonomy (NCBI): domain Eukaryota; kingdom Metazoa; phylum Chordata; order Testudines; family Emydidae; genus Trachemys; species Trachemys scripta. The sequence goes on along the minus strand of NC_048298.1, from coordinate 39,139,465 downwards.
TATCATTTTCTACTTGAGGTTAAGAGTATGGGCTGTATGCTTGCTTGTTTTCTAAGTAAGCTTTGGGAGGCATTTGGTCAGCTTCTTTAGGAAGGAATTCACCAGGTTAAGTACCTGATCAGGAAACACTTGGAGAACAATGCATCTTGGAATGCTCCAATCCACATAAGAAGTCTTCTTGGAGACATGCAAGATACCATGTGGACAATGGCTTCGGCCTGTAAAGACTGAGTCATGCAGGGACATGGACTTGCCCAGGTGACTCCAAAACTCCATCTTGGAGCTGGACTTTGCATAGGAGGGAGGAGGGGGGTCTCAACCCACAAGAGAGAGTCTATTTAAACCCGTGGGAGACCCCTCCATTTTGTCTTCAGCTGGCTAAAGAAGGAGCCCCTCCACCCCCCCAGGATACTTGAAGGACAGTAACTACAGGGGTTGTGAGTGATTGCTGAACCCAGGCTAAAAGGAGATTAGCCTGTAAAAGGGAGCATTCTGGAACTGGTGAGATTATCTGTATTTAGTTTGATTAGACATAGATTTGCGCATTTTATTTTATTTTGCTTGGTGACTTACTTTGTTCTGTCTGTTACTACTTGGAACCACTTAAATCCTATTTTCTGTATTTAATAAAATCACTTTCTATTTCGTAATTTACTCAGAGTATGTACTAATACCTGGGGGAGCAAACAACTGTGCATATCTCTCTATCAGTGTTATAGAGGGCGAACAATTTATGAGTTTACTCTGCATAAGATTTATACAGGGTAAATCGGATTTATTTGGGTTTAGACCCCATTGGGAGTTGGGTATCTGAGTGCTAAAGACAAGCAAACTTCTGTGAGCTGTTTTCAGGTAAACTTGCAGCTTGAGGGCAAGTGATTCAGACCCTGGGTCTGTGTTGGAGCAGACAGGAGTGTCTGGCTCAGCAAGACAGGGTGCTGGAGTCCTGAGCTGGCAGGGAAAACAGGAGCAGAAGTAGTCTTTGCACATCGGGTGGCAGCTCCCAAGGGGGTTTCTGTGATCCAACCCATCACAGAGAGGTTAAGGTTTTGGATGGAATCCCAACAGGACACTGGACTGGGAGTCAGAAGACCTGGATTCTATTTCTAGTTCTGGCACAAACTGCTGGGTGACAGTCATTTCATCGCTCTGTGCCTCTGTTTCCCCCTGATCCCTTTGTCTGTCTTGTCTATTTATAATGCAAGCTCATCATGGCACAGGCTGTCCGTCACTGTATGTATGTACAATGTCCAATACAATGGGACCCCAATCTTATTTGTGGTTTACAGGTGGTACTAAAATAGAAATTTCAAATCATCATACCATCACCTGGGGATTCTGGAGATAGCATAAATCTCCCACTTCACTCTCATAGCAGTTGATGGAATTTTTGCCTCATAAAAATACATCACTGTCTGCATCTGTCTGAATCTCCTCATATTTGCTGCCTGCTAAAACATCCTATTGTCATCTTTATGGTATCTTCTTGGCATGTGGTGTGTTTCTTGAAAATGATTATTAATGTGAGCTCAGCAACTCGGCATGGAATAATGGTAAAAAAATGTAAGGCTGCCTTTAGGAAATGTATTCTCTGCCTTTTGGGGAACCGTATGATCTTTGTCTCTTTCGACTTGGCTATAGTTATGTGCAGGGCCAGCTCCAAGTTTTTTGCTGCCCCAAGCAAAAAAATTTTCCTGTGCCCCCTCCGGACCCACCCCAACTACGTCCCTTCCCTGCCCCATTCCAACCCCTTCCCCAAATCCCCAGCCCCACCTCCTCCCCCAGGCGTGCCGCCTTTCCCCTCCTACCACTCCCTCCCAGGCTTGCCTGGGAGGGAGGGGGAAGGGGGAGAAGTGGAGCGGCAGCGCACTTGGGGGAGCAGGCAGCAGTGGAGCGGAGGTGAGCTGGGGGGAGCGATTTCTCTGCCCCCCTCCCAGGGTTACTTCCTGCGGCCCTCCCCGTGCCCCCACCACCGCAGCTCACCTCCGCTCAGGGCCGGCTCCCCACTTTTTGTATCCAAAGCAAAAAAAAAAAAAAATTAGCCGGAGTGCCGCCCCTTGGAAAGTGCCACCCCAAGCACATGCTTGGAACACTGGTGCTTAGAGCCAGCCCTGGTTATGTGTATTTCTCACTGGTGAGAAACTCCACACTGGGCAACAAAGGGTTAAAGAGATACTCTGGTCTCAGCCAGCCCTGCCTTGCCACACCTGCAAGAAATTCACAGACTGGAGGAGGAGTTAAAAGGGAGCAGAAAAGCTCACTTGGTGGTAGACCAGAGAAGAGAGTGGACCTGCAACTTACAGCACCTGAGGAAAGGACTGAGGGAAAGCAGGATCTCTCCTAACAATTACCTGAAGGTCCTGCTTCATATACACCTTGAGGCAGGCATTTCCTTCTCTCTCTCATATTAACTCTGTATTAATTTCTCTTGTCTTGTTTATGGCTTACCCTAACAGGGGAGAGACTTGGAACTGGCCTGGCCAGAGGGCCAAGTCACAGGAGGAGCCAGTCACTGCCCTGAGAGAGATAGAATTGCAACACCATGCATGGCCATGAGGAGCTGCCCAGGGGGTGAGTTGACCCCTCCCCCCTTCACACCTCCTTGCCACAGACTTTGGAGTATAGTGGGGTGGTAGGAAATGGCTCAGGAAAGGCAGTCTTAAGGTTCTCCTGGATGTCAGACCCTTGATAGCACTCACGGAGCCCTCGGCCAGAGCCTGAAATAGTGTGAGGGCCCAGGCACCCCTACCCAACCCCACCTCCACAGTTGGAAGCACTTAACCCCCTGACCACTAGGAAATGCTCCTCAAAAGAGCAAACCATCACCCTAGTTAACATTTGTCAGCATCCCAAAAAGCCAGGAGAAACCCAGGCTAGTCAGGAGAGAGCAAGCTTTGTATCAAACAAACAAACCATGGCATTTGTTCACTCTTTCCCCTAAAAATGACTTGTATTTTATTCTGCTACATTATACAGAGGATACAATAATCTAATTCTAACATAGTAATATTTGAACAGAACTTTGAGATCCATTGTCTGATGGCTATATAAACTCAAGATCTGTGTCATTAACTTTGCTAACATTTGTTCTGAATTTGAAGCAAAATATTACATAGTTTGTTGGACAGTCTGAGCTAGTCATAAATGAGAGTTTCTGTTTCAGGAGAAATTCTAACATTTCAAAATTCGTTTTCATTCTGAATAGGGAAAAAATTCTTTGGATGGAAATTCTGCAAAATTGTTTTAATAATATCAAATAGTTTCATATTGAGAATTCCAATAATGTTATAATATAATACCATATAATATGTATAATGTTATATATTACAGTATATAATATTAAAATTCATATTATAGTATAATGTAAACACCAAATCAATAGTCAAAACAACATGAAACATTTTGATATTATTGAAACAAAATGAGAAAATCAATACAAATCTTTCTGATTTTCTTCTACTGAAAATTTCATCAAAATTGACATGTTCCCATAAAACGTTTCCATTTTGACAAAACTACATATTTTGATGAACTAATGTCAACCACCTCTGTATTTTAGCACTTCTAGACCAAGAAAAAAGTCTACAAAGGGTTACAGTCCAGAGACCACATATTTTTATTGCAATTTTTTCCACATATTGGGTTTTCCATTGGCTCAAGACATTGTATGGTGAGTTTCTCACCCTTCCAGCTGAAAAATAACCCATTTCTTAATTCAAGAAGATTTGTAGAAGGAAAAGTCCCTCACAGATTGCATATGGGACAAACTTACTCTTCAGGGAGCATTGTTTGGATGCAGTAAATGTGTAAGTTCTACACTGGGGTCCTACTAGATCTTTCAAGTCCACAGAAATTTGAACCCCCAGGAATTTATAGAGCAAACAATTGACCTCAGAAGACTAATTTGTAAAATCTGACATTTGTCCTTAGCATACACAGATTTTTTCCCCCTTGGCCATGAAAATGAAAGTAAAATCTATGAAAGTGACAATAGCATGTTTCAGCAGCTATGTCTTGGATTGTATGCCAAATCCTGTAGGATGTCAGTATTCTAATAATATCAGACACTATAGAAGATGTAAATCTCCATAGATGCATTAAGTAGTTCGTGTTTGTTATAAAATGTAATGGTTTAAAGTAAAGAGTTTATTTTCTTGGAGAGTTATAATCTTCTATGTCAGTAATATTTAAACATTTCATTAATGTAAACCTACAGGTACTGTATACATTACTGTATTTAGTATATAAATATAACTCTTCAAATGACTGGACAATAAAACCAAGAGCCATTTACTGAGTGCAGTCATTTTTTCCCCTTCATGGTGATTGAATTCTTGTTAAAAATGTACTATACAGCAATCCTAATGCTTCACCAGCCACCATTAATACATAGTAGATCACATAAGAACATTGGGTATTTTGCTTTGTATTGATATGTTAGCCAGTGTTTTTCCTCTCACCTATAGTTCAGCCTCATTGTGTACTCTGAAAATGTTTATTGAATATAATAATGAAAAGCCACATGACTCAATATGTTAAAAATAATACAATCCATGGTGATTTAGGAATGCTGGGTAGCATCCGTTCACTGTAAAATTTGAAATGGGTATTAGAAGCCCATAAGCCTGTTCATTAAGTTCTAACCCAGAGAAAACATGGTTTCTGGAGAAGTTGCTCAGAGTAGGGAAACCGTCAAATAGTTTCTGGGGAGTTTCATGTATTGCATGTGTTCTGAATGGCTGCATCAGGCTCAGAAACTGAATAGACTGCATTCTGTTGAAACAGAGGAATAGAATGTGAGCTCTAGCAATACCAGAATAATTGGGTTAGGTGATTGTGTGCACAGAGGAAAGCCTATTGAAGTTAATGGGAATCTTCCTATTGAGTTTAATGGGCTTTGTATGAGGCACTTCAATATGCCATACCAACCTTCAGCACCGGGACCAAATTCAGTTATGCCTTTGCTGATCTAGGCCTGATAACTTTTGGTTTGGCCAACAGCAGGTTACCAGCATACAGTGGCATCTTTTTACCGTGTCTTTGTGGTGATGCATTATGATGCCCACCACATCAGCTTGTCCACCACAAAAACACAGCTCACCATTTTGCAGCCATACATTCCATGTTTTGTGGCCCAAAGAAAGGGAGAGAAGCAGTGGGGAAAAGACATGTGATAGTGTTCTGAAGGAAAAGAACTGAGATGCTGCCTTTCTGTTCAAGTTCTGAAGAAATCAGGTGACAAACTTTACAAGTTATGGCTACACTATAAAGCGTGAGAAATCATCTCTGAAAAAAGATCAGAGATGAATGTGTTTATACGTGTGTGCTGAAATATGGAAGGGTAAATGTAATGTTGGAAGCTTACATTTCAATATATTCAACAGCAACAAAGTGGGGCAGTCCATAAAAGCACCACTAGTAAACTTACTGCCTAACATCTTTTGTTTAAAAGTCATTCATAGTATTCCAAATACTATGCACAATGATTCATACAATTTAAAATATTTTCTATGTGAATTAAATGTTTGTTTAATGAGAAATTGTAGAGTAAGACTGGGAACTTTTAACACCGACTAGTCAAGCTTTTATACACATGAGCCCTGAAGTTGAACTCCGTGTAATGCTTTCTGAAAAGTCCTGAAAAGACAGAATTCTGGTCTGTGCTGGACAAGGGGAGTGTTATAGAGTTGTACATTACAGGGGCAAAGCCAACTTTTTTTTATTTGGGGTGGTGGAATTAAAAAAGAATATAATAATTTTTGAATATTATTTTTACATTGTCTAGGTTTATAGGAGGGACAGTCCCTTAATAATTCAGTTTATTCTTTTCAGACGAGGAAGGGTATAAATTTAGTGCCCACTTTCTCTGATGTTCCTTGGGGAAATGAAACAACCATAATTAAAATGTTATTTTTTTATTCAATAAAATATCTTTGTGACTTGTATGATAAGAGACACTAACATCAGAGACAATTGGAGGAAGCAAAATAAAAACCAAGCTGGATTTGGCTAACATAAGGGACTGTCACAGCTAGAGCCAGCCACTCTTTCTTCTCATCTACTTGACACTCCTGTGATTATCTTGAAGCGGGACAAAAAGAGAAAACAATTAGAAGAAAAGTTATCAGAACTGAAATATAAATCAGGCCACATCTGTCTCTCCTAATCTTTCCATGCTAAGGTACATCTGTGACTCCACTGAAGAAAAGCCCACAATGCCAGAGTGACAATAAAACTAGCACAAACAGACATCTGCCCCTTTTTTAGCTTTCCTGAAGCTCTTTGGTCTCCCTGTCTTTTAATTTACAGAATTTCTCTCTCTCTCTTTCTCTCTCTGCCTCCTTTTTGCTTTGTCTAATAAAGTACAGTAGGTTTTGTTGAATATTTTGTGTATTGGTTGTGTATTTTGTGTATAATTTAACACAATCTAGGGAATATAAGGAAAACTTGCCATCTGAGAAGGATTCTTCAAGTGATGTGTTCATTCTCAGGGTATAGCTTATAAACACAGTCTGTCTTTTAGCCTAGATATTGGGTAAAAATACTCCATTATTTCCATTTGGTAACTACCAGAAACAACTCCTCTGGTTAGCATATGGAGCCAGAGAGTGCCTGGCCCCCTCCACTGACAGTATAAATATCTTTTGACAAGATAGATCAACCAGACTTCTGCCATTAGTACTCTCTCTAGTTCCCCTCCAAACTGTTACAGGTGATATGTAATTCAAGGTAATGTGAGGTCAAAGCAATGGAGGCAGACACAGCATGTGAAATGATAGGTGAGATCAGAAGATCATTTATAAAGTCCTTCCAAACCATTAATAGGGCAATCAACTGGAAAACTGGATTCTCTTTCAGAACCCTCAGGAAATGCTGATTACATTAGCCATACGCACAACAATCCAAACAGGTCTTCAGCTCTGATAAGAGAGGTGCTCTCCAACTTAAAACTCCAGGAAGTAATGATCAATCAATGACATAGGCCAAAATTCCAGTTACCCAACCTCTATTCCCAGCCCAAATAGCATAAGAGGAGAGAGTGATCAGCTGTGTAACTTGAGTCTGCATCTACTTGTGATAGGGATAGCTCAGTGGTTTGTGCATTGGCCTACTAAATCCAGGGTTGTGAGCTCAATCCTTGAGGGGGCCACTTAGGGATCTGGGGCAAAATCAGTACTTGGTTCTGCTAGTGAAGGCAGGGGGCTGGACTCAATGACTTTTCAAGGTCCCTTCTGGTTTTAGGAGATAGGATAGCTCCATTTTATAAAAAAAAAGCTCAGAATTTTATGTCATCCAAGGAACTGACTCAGAAGACTCATCATCAGCATGGACGTTAAAGTCACTAAGCACTATAAGCCACCAGGCTTCATCAGCTCATGCAGGGACTTCATGCTGTAGTGGCATGATCTGCACGGCAACACCAATCCTGCAAGATGGACATAATTATCAAATTGAGTTTTCGGGGTAGAGGACCCCCAGTATTTCTTCCTGGATGCAACTAATGCAGCTAAATCAACATCTTGTCAATCCCTTTTTAGTTCATGCTGTACCAAATACTCACCTGGAGACAACTGTACCAAAACCATGCTAGAAGTATAAGTCACTCAGTTTCAGTGAAACATACAAAATTGGAGGTCTTAACTGAATTATAGGTGGTTAACCTTGCATAAATCAGCATCAACCAAAGATCAAGATCACATGACATCCTATACTCCTTTGAGATAACTACATCTTGGAATATCATCCACCATGTTCACTCCCTGTACTAGATAAACTTGAGACTTTAGAATGGTATGAAATATTCATTCAAAAATGTCTTCCTTTTATCCAGATCGTATGATTATTTGCATGCTTGTCAGCTTGTTTATTTTCCAAATACCTTCCAAGCTTTGACAGTCAATCTAGTATTATTATGATTTTTCAGTGCATTCTAGTTTTAATTCTTTTTCTCACTATCTTCCTCTTTCAATCCTCCTTTCACTCTCTCTCTTCCCTCTCGCTTTACACAAACATTCACACTCACACACACACATGCATGCACATACACAAAGTATTTAAGCCCTGGTTTACACTACAAACTTATGTCAGTATAACTATGTTGCTCAGGGGTATGGAAAATCCAACTCCCTAAGGGATGTAGTATACCGACTTAGCTCCCGGTGTAGACAGTGCTATGGTGACAGAAGGGCTTCACCCACTGACATAGGTACCATATCTCAGGGAGGTGGAGTACCTACTCTGACAGGAGAAGCCTTGTCTGAATCAAGCACATGAACATTTATTTCAGCTGGAATTATGACAGAGACCCCACTTTTTCCAGATCACTGTAAGCACTGCATGCACAAGCGCGTGTGCACACGTGCGCGCACACACACACACACACACACACACATATTTTGTTGGGGAAAATGCCTGAGTTTATAAATATATGGCTTTTTTAAAAATTATTACATTTTAATTTTCTTTTAGCAATGGCATCCTGCAAACTTTGGGTTCTCCCCCCAGTACAGAAGCATGCTCTCCAGAATCTGTACTGGCATAACATGTATCCTAGGCACCTGCTTCTGCTCTCACTGAAATCAATAGGAAAATTTCCCTTTGACTTCACTGAGTGCAATATAGGGCTCTGTCTGATTTGATGTGATGACACATTCTCTTTCCAAAGGTTAAAAAAAATAGGCACATTTATTTAATGTTCCGCTGGAAAATGCATAGCAGGAAATGAGAGAGCTATTTGAGGAGAGCCTAAAACATTACAAAAGTTTGTATACCTATTGCATGGGCTGGAAGTGAAGAGGAGGGGTAGCGATGAATAGTAGAGGCAGCCTATCAACTAGTAAGTGGTTCTCCCTTGCACTCCCATACTCCACCATGACATTTCCAGATGTGTATGGGAAGTAATCATAATTCCAGGAATGAATACTTGAAAAGTGAGAAATGGTTATTTTCACCCTAAACCAGAGATGTGCAGAGAAAGGTGAATCTGTTTCACGGAGGATTTAGAAATTATTTTGAAATTTGGCTTCATTCCCATTTTCAACTAGAACTAAACATTTCAAAATTATTTGCAAAATGAATGGAGCAGCTCTTGGGCAATCAATCCTGGAAGCTCTGGGTCCCCATCTCAGGGTGCCTGGATGGCTGCCCTGGAGCCATCGACCCTGGAAGCCTCAGAGTCTGAGATGCCAAGGAGCTTAAAATTCAGCACACTCCAGGCTTCTAAGGTCCCATGACCCGTTCAGCCTGACAGATGGGCTGAAGAGGAGCCAGGAACCTGGAAGCCCCAGCTGAGCCAAGAGCTTTGGAGCTCAAAAGCCATGGCTACCGAGGAGTTCCAGGATTTTGGCTTCTTGGAACCCTGCCCAGCAGGAAGAAGGGTAGCTGGGAGCCTGAAAGCACTTGCTGATGTGAGCGCCTTGGAGCTTGGGAACTGCAGCTTGCAGGGCTTCCAGACTCCCCGTCAGCCCACCTGGTGAACTGAAATGGATCTAGGATCCTGGAATCCTTGGCTGAGTGGGGACCCTTGAAGCCAGGGCTACAAGAGTTTACAGGCTCTTGCCTCCTTGTCAGCTTGCCTGAAAGTCCATCAGATGGGCTGTGGAGGAGCAATGCGGGTAAGCTGCCAGGAAACAAGGCAGGTTTCTAACAGAACTTCATTGAAATCAAACTGTCTTCTGGAAACCTTTCAGATTTGACAAATCAGCATTCTCCGATGGCAGAATGTTTGTCAGAGAATTTCCAACTGGCTCTAGTTTGAACATCCCATCTGGAAAGGAAGGGTTTCAGAAGGACAAGCAGAAATAGAGATCAGAATGTTTCTAGGAAGTCCAGATTATGTTGGAGAACCAACACACAAAAATCTGCACAAACTAATTGAAATATTTCTCTGTACATATGGTAATTGAAATCTTTCTAATTGTTTATTTTAACATGTTTGGTTTGTTGGATTTTTCGGTATTTTGTTCAGGAGTGGGGTTGTTGTATATTGTTCTTATTTCATTTGCAGACATTTTAGATTAGATTTATTTATTCTCAAAATTAATTTTGAGTGGGATGATACTAATGGAATATTGTTCTAGTCTGTGATCTAATTCACTTATATGCTTAAAATATTGGTATACCTGAACACACAGATCATATTGAAAAAAGTCTAATTAAAGTTCTTCAATAAGTTTATATATATAAACTCATCCAGATAGACTTAAGGTTTCTTTCATTTATGCTCCTTGTTTCTTACTTTCTTATTTCTTATTATGGCTGAGATTCAAAAAGGGATTTAAGGGAATTAAGCAAAAGTCATCGAGAGTTGGACACAACTTCCTTAGGCATCTTCAAAAATCTCATATTAACTCTTATTTTTCTTTAAAGGTTATTATTTTTAACTGGACTCTTTTGGATTTTTGAGTGTTATTCTCATTTGGATTTTATTGTGCTGTGCTACTCATATATAGACCAATGGTGAAAATAAAGGGTGTAGTTACAGTATGGAGCAACCAAATTACATCAGATACCTCTTCCAATTACTTTTTAAAATAATTAGCAGCATCAGAAAATGTACAATAAAATATAACAGTGGTAATGCATCTCAGCTTAAGTTTTAATGGGACATCAGCCTCTAATCCAGATGTTCATTATTTTGCTGCTTCCAGGTATTATGTGGTACCACCACACCTTTCAAAGTTGCTCCTGTTTACTTGTGATTACTTCTCTGAATGGCAGGTACATCGGAAGAAGGAAGTCACACTCATCCCCCCTTGTGTATTAACCAAATACTGTTTTAACAAACAGAAAATGTGTTTATTCAAACTATGCACATTATTTACAGGAGCACATGCATGAAGACAGTCATGTAAAATAAGACAAAGCAAATCACAAGTTCACAAAGTTCAGTGTTCACGACTGTCTAAGGGAAGCTAAAAGAGATGCTTACATCAGCATAATAGGAATCTAGGGATCACGGCTGAAATGTTGGCCCCATTCAAGTCAATGCGAGTTTTGCTATTGTCGTAGATTTCACTCCAGATCCTCAGCCTGCAGACCCTCAGTCACTGAAGTCAGTGGATTTACAGCAGAACCTCAGAGTTACAAACACCAGAGTTACAAACTGACCAGTCAACCACACATCTCCTTTGGAATCAGAAGTACATAATCATGCAGCAGTGACAGAGACAAAAAGGGGGGTGGGGAAGCAAATACAGTAGTACAGTACTGTTTTAAACATAAACTTCTAAAAATAAAGGGGAAATTTTAAAAACGTAAGGAAACTATCTGTGTTTGTTTCATTTAAATGAAGATGGTTAAAAGCAGCATTTTTCTTCTGCATAGTAAAGTTTCAATGCTGTATTAAGTCAATGTTCAGTTGTAAACTTTTGAAAGAACAACCATAATGTTTTGTTCAGAGTTATGAACATTTCAGAGTTATAGACAACCTCCATTCCGGAGGTGTTTGTAATTCTGAGGTTCTACTATATGCTAATTTTCTCCATCTGAGGATGTGGCCCTTAGTTTTTGAATAGTGTTGATTGTGACAGATATGATGAACACAGGCATATCTTTGAGACTATTTTTTCCGCTCTCTATATGTTATCTGCCTTCCTACCCTGGTCTGCCAAATTCCAGGTAGTCTTTGAAGACAAGAAGTACATCTTTTTTTACCTGGGCCCAAAACCTTATGTCTTGAGCATTTAAACAAAATGAAGGGTGATCATCTGGTTGGTGATAATTTTGGTGTTGCTTAAGTAAATGTGGGACCAGATTTCCAAAAGAGCTCAGGGCCAGATTTTCTAGGGCTCAACACCCACAGTTGGGGCCACATTTTCCAAAGAGATTAACTCCCTCATAGGTATTCAAATAAAGACCAGATGTACTTTGTACACTGTAGACATTTTATTCCAAAACAGACAGCAGTGTTTCTGATGTTCACTTAACTTATTTGTTTATTAAAATATTTAGTCATATACTCATATCTTATTCTATAACCAAGATGTTTGGATGTCTTTACTTGACAAAACTTATCTAATGTGTTATCTTCATGTTTTCCTTTTGATAACTGTTTGTCTAATTCACCAAGACATATACAATACATGTGAAACTATAAATAAAATACTTTTTATACAAGAACACATGTATGCTGAAAAATTAAATAAAAATCCCAGTGCAGTGGGGATTTCTGATTTTACTTATTCAATAGTACAAGTTTTTTGTTTGTTTCTGCTTAAAAATATGTTTTAGTTGCTAAAATTTCCATCTTATCCTTCCTAGCATACAAAGATTTATGTTCAAATTTTTTTTAAAAAACCTTCTTTTTGTTTCAACTCAGGTACAATTATTTTTATTTATGAAAAGAGATTTTTATTGTATTGCATTGGCTGACAGATCACTGACATTTGCTAGACACATCACCTTCTGCTTCACCTTCCACCCAAGATTTCCTACTGTAAGCTATGGCAGGATCAGTCCTATAATGAGGAGATACATTTCTAACCAGGGTGATCTCTTGTAAAATATCATGAACTGAAGTGACAAAGCAAATAGCTCCCTGCTGGAAAACAAAACACTGATATATACCTATTTGTAGCTGGAGACAACTACTATAAATTCATCGTGATATAATAACTAGTGTTCTTTCTCAAGTGAAATAAAGACACTGTGAAGAAGTTCAAAGGACTATGATTATTCATATTATTTACAGGCAGGCAGATCAGGTTTAGCTTTGTTTGAATTACCAAAGAACTGTTCAATCTAATTTTAATCAGTTTGAAAGTAAAGAATTGCTGAAGCGGTGTTAACACAAGACATGGATCTCAAGCTAAAAAGGAAAGAGTTTTCTTTTAGCAAGGTGTATTGACAGAGAGAAAACAGTGGCCATTTCAAATAAACAAGGACAAAAGTCAACTTGGAAAATAACATGGGATTGGGGAATTTGTTTTGTCTGATTTCAAACCCTCTTGAACTTCATTGGTTCAACCTGAGTGTTATTGCATTCATTTTAGACAGACTGCGGGGAAAAAAGGAACAAAGAAAAAAAAACAAATAGAAAAAATAAATGGAGATAGACAGTGAAGAGTGAAAAACAAATAGAAAGAGAGACTGTGAAAAGGGACCAGAGATGAGGAATAAAACATGTTAATGAAAAAATAAATATAGTATACAATGCACCCATTTGTCCCAGTTTAGATTTTGGGGATTGGTATCACCCATACTCATACATCATAACATAGGTTTCCCTTTAGCTAGAAAAGTATAAAATTAACTTGTGTTTTATTGACTTTCCCTAGTGAGTGTTGTATTGATTGTAAAATTGCCTCTTTCTTGGGGTGGAAAAACATATGGGATTGCATTATAAGGAGGGAAAGGATTAGTTTTGTAAATCTTGCAAACCCAAAACATTTCGAGAGGTTTGTGAACTGTCAAATTTCAAGCTGTTCAACCACCCCTACAGTAATGAGCAGTTGTATTCCTCGTGTAACTTCATTCACATCAATGAAATTACATCAGCAATTAATTTGACCTGATTTACTGTTTTGCTCGATGGTGCTAATGACTGCTATCAAGTAAGTCTTTGATCCAAAGACAATCACAGACCTTGTTAAAGTCAATGGGTGTGCCATGCATTCTTTCATACTCAATGGAAGGAGCAATTACATAGTAAAGATAGCTACAAACAAGGAAAACTGTGCAAGGCACAGGGCATCAGGTCAGAACTAAGCCTTGTGATCTGAGGGGTTTCTCTGATGCAGATATAGGGGCTAGAATATTAGTTTGGTGGCAGACTGTGTATGATAGGTGTGTCTATGCTTTGAACTGTTGGTGTGATTCCCAGCTTGAGAAGGAGATATACTTATCTCTAGCTCTGACCGAATTAGCACACTAACTGGGGTGTAGTCATGACACCACTAGTAGCAGAAGGGGCCAGGTGCCCCGAGCTCATACCCGTCCAAGACACATGGGATGCACTCAGGGCAGCTATCCTCCCATGGCACCATGACCGCATTCTATTTTTAGTGTGCAAGCTTGAGGAGAGCTATTGCGGGTATGTCTCCTCAAGCTGGGAATTATTCACCCAGCTGGAACTGCAGACATACCCTTAGAGGCAGAAAGCCTGAAGAAGAATTGTGTCATCCTGAGAAGAAGCAGAGAATAAAGCTTCTTAGGGTACGTCTTCACTACCCGCCGGATCGGTGGGTAGTGATCGATCCAGTGTAGACGCGATAAATCAATCCCCGATTGCTCTGCCGTCAACTCCGGAACTCCACCGCATCAAGAGGCGGAAGCAGAGTCGACGGGGGAGTGGCGGCAGTTGATCCTGCACCATGAGGACGCGAGGTAAGTCGAACTAAGATACGTCAACTTCAGCTACGCTATTCTCGTAGCTGAAGTTGCGTATCTTAGGTCAATTCCCCCCCCCCCCCAATGTAGACCAATCCTTCAACACGGAGCTTGATGGAGTGAGTCTCGGAGATTTCTGAGCAATGAACTTGCCTTCTGTTGTTTGTTTCTACTGTGTTAAGGGAAACAGGACTTAGTGTGTATTTTCGCTGAATGAACAAGATTACAGCAAAGAATATACCTGACCTGACTAGTATAATCAATTTCTTATTCTAATGGAAACAACCCCTCAAATATCGGCTAACCTTCAGGCCAAAGGGCAACTATAATAAGATCTAACACAGTTCCCCTATTAGAGTGACAAGCTGCTGTCTCAGATTCACCTGCTACTAGAGGAAGGTACAGGGTTGTGACTGGCCAGTTAGCTAGTGAGAAAATTGAGTAGAGGATCATGTTTTGCCATTACATGGCAAGAATCATATTTTTCATCATGTGCCAATTAGAGAAATGAAAAATAATACCTAGCTCTTATATAGTACTTTCATCAGTATTCCTCAATGTACTTTACAAAGGAGGTCAGTATCACTATCTTCATTTTACAGACGGGGAAATTAAGCCACATGGATAATTTTCCCAAGGTCACCAGATAAACCAAATAAACCAACAGCAGAACTCAAGTCTGTTTTCTAAGTCCACTGTGCTATCCTCTAGTCCACAAGATTTAATAATTGCTATATTGCTTGATTACAATGTACTGCCTAATTAACTGCCTCAGAGGGAGGGAATTTGTACCAGCAGCAGGAGGGGAGCTGCCTCTGTCACCTTTTCCAATAATAAATAGATGATGTTCTGTTCTTAAACTGCCAAAGTCAGTATTCTGGGGACTGTATGTGGCTGTGCTCACCCACCAATAAGGAGACAATGAGATCATATAATGGGACTGGGGTCTTCAATTTTAATTTCCAGAAGTGAGAATAGAGCAATAGGTGGGAGATCAAGCCAATAATTTGTATTTAATTTAAAGGAAACTCCTAGACAACATTTGAATGTTGCCCTTACTGCTGCTAGTGACACTGGCAGAAGGGTTACATGAATCTTCTGAACTCAGATTCACCATGTTCAGACAAAGCTGGGGATTTACATTTCTGCCTGAACTGTTCACGCACCTTAAATAGTAAATTTGGATAAAGCTTTCACAAAGGACAGTGAGGTAACTGAAGGGCACTCCTATTGATATACAAAGTGATGAGGAAAATTTAGGAAAATTAGCTAGAGTTTGAAGGAAATGACAAGAATTAATGGACAAGTACATGAAAAAGAGGTGGGAGAAGGGGAAAAGTATCTGAAAGTACAGTTGTTATCTGTCAGGTTTTCATTGAACCCCTTCCTGATTTTCAAACATTTGATAGGGCAATAACATTACCTGCAGTGGGGCCACCATGCAATTGCCACACTGGTGATGAGTATGACAAAGGAAGGAACTTTTTGAGTTACATGCCAGCAGGATTTCTCAAGGTCAGCTCAGGGACGTGCACTGCCAGGTGGGAGGTAAGTAGATGCAGCTGAGCCTAGTTAGACTAGATATTTAAAAAGAAGCTGGGCTGCACTCAGGTGAGAAAGGGGTGGTTGTTTGGAGGCTAGAATAGGAAGGAGGAGAAGGGCTGCTCTGTTTATATTGTTTTGTGCTACTTTTAGTCAGAGTTCAAGGGTTTGAGGCAAGTAAAAGGTATTTCATTGGAGCCTAGGAGGGGGAATGGAATGGAGTGGAATGTTGTTTTGCTTCCACAACAGCCCTGTAACTATAACTTTAAATCCCTACAGGTTTATACTAGGACTGTCAATTAATCGCAGTTAACTCACGGATTAACTCAAAAAAATTAATCACAATTACAAAATAATAATCACAATTAATTGCAGTTTTAATCACACTGTTAAACAATAGAATAACAATTGAAATTTATTGAATATTTTGAATGTTTTTCTACATTTGCAAATATATCAATTTCAATTACAACACAGAATACAAAGTATACAGTGCTCACTTTATGTTATTATATTTGGTTACAAATATTTGCACTGTAAAAATGATAAACAAAATACATTGTATTTTTCAGTTCACCTCATAAAAGTACTGTAGTGAAATCTCTTTATCATGAAAGGACAACTTACAAATGTATATTTTTTTGTTATATAATTGCACTCAAAAACAAAACAATATAAAACTTTAGCACCTACATGTCCACTCAGTCCTACTTCTTGTTCAGCCAATTGCTAACAGAAACAAGTTTGTTTACATTTACAGGAGATAATGCTACCCACTTCTTAATTACAATGTCACCTGAAGGTGAGAACAGGCATTCACATGGCACTGTTGTAGCTGGCATCCCAAGATATTTACGTGCCAGATGCACTAAAGATTCATATGACTCTTAATGCTTCGGCAACCATTCCAGAGGACATGCTTCCATGCAGATGATGCTCGTTAAAAAAATAATGAGTTATAATAATGAGGAATACTGATGAAAGTACTATATAAGAGCTAGGCATTGTTATTTTTAATGAGTTAATTAAATTTGTGACTGAACTCCTAGGGGGAGAATTGTATGTCTCCAGCTCTGTTTTACCCACATTCTGCCATATATTTCATGTTATAGTAGCCTCAGATGATGACCCAGCAAATGTTGTTCATTTGACAAAATGCAAAGAAGGTAACAATGTGGAATTTCTAAAGATAGCTACAGCAGTTGACCAAAGGTTTAAGAATCTGAAGTGCCTTTCAAAATCTGAGAGGGATGAGGTGTGGAGCATGCTTTCAGAAATCTTAAAAGAGCAAAACTCTGATGCAAAAACTACAGAAACCAAACCACCAAAAAAGAAAATCAACCTTCTGCTGGTGGCTTCTGACTCAGATGATGAAAATGAACATGCATCAGTCTGCACTGTTTTGGATCATTATCGAGCAGAACCCCGTCAGCAGCATGGATGCATGACCTCTGGGATGGTGGTTGAAGCATGAAGGGACATATGAATCTTTACTGTATCTGGTACATAAATATCTTGCGATGCCGGCTACAACAGTGCCATGTGAATGCCTGTTCTCACTTTCAGGTGACATTGTAAACAAGAAACAGGCAGCATTATCTTCTGCAAATGTAAACTAACTTGTTTGAGCAATTGGCTGAACAAGAAGTAGGACAGATTGAACTTGTAGGCTCTAAAGTTTTTATTTTTGAATTCAGTTATTTTTTGTACGTAATTCTATATTTGAAAGTTCAACTTTCATGATAAAGAGATTGCACTACAGGACTTGTATTAGGTGAATTGAAAAATACTATTTCTTTTGTTTTTTACAGTGCAAATATTTGTAATACAAAATAAATATAAAGTGAGCACTCTGTTGTAGTTGAAATCAATATATTTGAAAGTGTAGAAAACATCCAAAAATATTTAAATAAATGGTATTCTATTATTGTTTTACAGCACAATTTATCACACAATTAATCATGTTTAATTTTTTAATCATGTGCTTAATCACAATTATTTTTTTAATTGTTTGACAGCCCTAGTTTATACTCATATCTACTTATCTATCTATTCACCTATGCTAGTTCTTATAATAATACCACAATCTGAACTGAAGAAGAGCTCTGTGTGGCTCATAAGCTTGTCTCTCTCACCAAAGAAGTCCATCCCATAAAAGATATTACCTCACCCACCTTGTCTCTCTAATATGCTGGGAGCAACATGGCTACAACTACACTTCATACCACAGTCTCTGATAACCTCAGACTCCTGAGAAATTTATCTTCATCTCCCAAATCCTTGTTCCTGCCACAGCCAGGAACTTCTTTTCTGTTGAAAATAAACTTAATCACCATAGCCTTTCTGCATATTAAAAATTCTTAAACCCATAGTCTCCCTGGCTGCTGTATGTTCTATATGCTCTCAGAGCAAAAATATTTATACCAGAGCTGGTTTCAAAATTTGAAAATTTTTGCCCTGCTCTAATTCCTCAAAAGTGAGAAAACTGCACCTGAGATTTCCAGGGGGGAACTATTATAACCAGTGCCTTATGCAATATAAAAACCTCACAGATTTGATCTACATGCTATGTATCTTTTTTACTGAGACACACACCTGTTGATGACTACTTGATCCCTACTAAATGATGAATAGGAGATTTAGGGAGGAGCAGGCTCGGCCTTTAAATTGATAACAAAGTTCAGTGTTCATGTCATCTGCACACCTGTATGGAAAGGTTCTCAAATTACGTGTAGATAAAGTAGTAATATCACATGAAACAATTAATTAGCAATGTTTTATGATCTAAAGACAATTAAAGTCAATGAGATTCTAGGACCATTGGCAGTCCTTTCTGGTCATCTTTACCAACTGCTCAGTAGCACAGATCCTACAGCACATATTCTGTGCCCTGAGTGGCTGTTGATAGAAACTAGCAAGACCTATTCTAAAAACCCAGAAATATTAACAAGCTGAGTGATTTTTTTTTTCGTTATCTGAATGTCAGTTTGAAAGAGTTCCCTTCAACAAGTTGCTGCTTGAAGAAAGAGATGATGGACGACTGTAACGAGGGAGACTAAATGAACTGAAACTGATATTGTGGACATCTCATTTTCTAGCATATATAAAAATGGCTCTTTTGCTTCACCAGTAATTCAGAGAGAGTACGTGCCCTGTTTCCTAGTCTACAGATATTATTATGGAAATTCCTAACTGTACATTATTTGCTGGAGCTACAGTTTACTGTGTTATTTCAACAGGGAAAATCATTGTCTGAACTGATAGTAACATTTTGAGAAGAAAATAGTTG
The DNA here is from genome assembly GCF_013100865.1 of Trachemys scripta elegans. NCBI lineage: Eukaryota > Metazoa > Chordata > Testudines > Emydidae > Trachemys > Trachemys scripta. The sequence goes on along the minus strand of NC_048298.1, from coordinate 39,120,306 downwards.
CATACCACTTTTACTCTTTAGATTCTTCAGATTGCTAGACTACATAATACACCAAGCCCTACTAGGGCCTCCGGGTGCTATTGTAATACAAATAATAAAAAAAAACAACCTTCAACACATTCATCTTGAGATTGGTGAGCAGCTCCTACAAATGTTTAGGTGTGAAAGTTGACACCAGTAAATTGTGTTATTTTTATTTAATAATAGAGAGAACTATTTATTTTAGGTTTGAAAGTTAACATCAGTATAGTGTCATTTTTATTTATTATTTTTTTATTTATTAAAAAATGTGTCCCTCGTACTCAAATAGCAATCTTTTTAAAACAGAGATGACATTAATTGTTTGGGTTTTTTTCATATAAAGTAAAAACAGTTCAAAAGTTGTATATCTGTAGCCTTTCCTCTTTCTTTTACCAGGAAGTAAAAGATTCCTGTCATATTAAAACAAAAATCTTCATCAAGGTATATAAAAGGAGAGAGATTGCAAAAATGTCTGATAAATATCCTTATCACATTACATATAACTATATAGTAAATATCTTCTGTATCACTGAAGAACACAAACCAGATTTTCTTACTCCCAGCCCTATCCTTAACCACAGACCACCCTGTAACAGCTATGACAATTTCCAGCAATATCTTTGGGAGATCTTACTGCATTAAGTTTATGTATCATTGCGAGCCAGGGATTGTATGTAATTCCAAGGGGAGGGTGACCACATAGCTTTCAGATCAGTGGGACTGATTAGGCAAATTCACTCAAGTTGTAGCATCTCTGGAGAGGTATCACCATCTGGAGAGGCTCGTATAAACTGGTTCAGATTGGATTTTCCAGAGACCAACAGACAAATAGAGAATTTTTGGATAAATTTCTTGAGTTTAACTGACTTGGGGCCTTCAGCAAACAGACAGGGCCTTCTGTCCGAGGGTCACCCCACAGTGTTTCCTGGCAAGGTTGGAAGGACTTTGGCCTACAAAAGCCTCAGAAGACTGTGGGTGGCCCTTGGTAAGTTTATTAGTGTGTGTGTGAATTCTTTTATTGTTTTTAATGTTTTCTTTGCAGTACTTTCACCTGAAGAATAAATGTGCTTGCTTAGGAAGAACTGTGTGGTAGCTTATAACTGTGGACAATTACACTGTTTATAGCCTCTAAAGAGAGAGAGCAAGGTGCAGATGCTGGCCTGTTTAGGGTGTCTGGCTTGCTCAGAATAACCAGGGTAGGCAGGGAACTGTGCAGCGTAGAAAAACCCGGTCGGGGGGAAAGAACCATGGGTTTCTGCCCAAAAGAGGTGACAGCTGGGAGTTAAAAGCCTAGAGTGGGTGTTATTTTCTGGACAACAATTGCCCTAAACTGTTACCCACCCTTTTTGTCCTCTTTGGTGCTTGTGCTGCAAGTGGGGGGATGATTGATTGATTGTTTGATTTTTTAAAAAAGCTTTCAGATGATTTGGAACTGATTAGCAATAATTAACCTATGTAGGTGTGAGTTCATCATCATTTCCCTCATCCTCTTTGCTTTGCCCTTTTTCTACCTCTTTCCTCCATTAATCACTGTTGTGTTTTGTTTCAAAACCACATTGTAAGCAATTATGGGAAGGAATTGTTTCTATCTGTATTTTCTATCCATCACAATGGGGCATTTATTCTCATCGAGCATGTGGCACTGATACAATACAGATAGATACTAATACTAAAAGATTGAATATCATACTTCCCATTGACTCTTCTAAACAACTTTACATAAACATGTTTTTACATCAGTTTTGGAACTACTAGCATAGTACAATGCTAGTACAATAGTACAACGATCACATTTATGAAGTCTTTCTGATTTGATCTGCTGGAGACATATTTCCTAAAGTTAAAATGGGGTTTAATAGTAGCAATGATAATATCTCTCAAAACAGTAAAAGATGTTTACGGGCATGCGCTGTTCTTGTATTTCCAGAATGAGTATTGCAGTATCAGAGATATAAATTTCCTGAAGGTATGATCTGCATAGTAGCATTCCCATGTGGACATTGTGCTTTTAGGTATAGTGTCAATCTGAAGCAAGTCAGAATACCCGCATGTGTGGGATGGGATTTAATTTTGATTTTTGCCAGAGGTCAGTTATTAAAATTCCAACCCATAGGCAGACATAAGTAGACAGTTCTGTGCCATATCAAGTACAGCAGAATAAAGAAAAGAGACAATTCTACTGTGCATTTTTAATTTAGTACTCAAGTTACAGGATAGTGGATGTGGAGTCTCTTATGTTGATAAGGCATAACAGAATCATTCTTAATGCTTCACTTCTAGCTCCATTTCCTTCTATTTCTAGTCTTTCTGCTGCCTGAGTATGAGGAATTCGGAAGTGCCTTGAGCTTCTGACAGTTCCTATTCAATTTCAGTACATATGTGGATTTCAATCTAGAAAAAAATTCCATGTATCATGGTCGTAAGTGTCATATTTCAAAACCTAATCAGGATTTATTGCTGAAATACTAGTTTAAAGCCTTTCACACACATATCTGTGTCGGATGTTCTGCCATTTAGTTCTGTGTGAGTAACACTTTACAATCTCTGAGGCATAGGTATGTTGACTGTGTGTCTCCATTTTTATTATGATTAGGTAAAGCCAGGCTGGTTGTGGCACAGTTCAGGGCAACTACACCTGTACTCCCACTCTATAGTCCAGCAAGGTTATCTATTTTAAGTTTCAGTGTCACCTGGCTGTCATCTCTCTTGAGTGGTGACACGTGTCTCACTCCTTCTGACCAGGATTTCCAGGCTGCACAGTCCCCTGACTATACTGTGATATCCCAGCAAGAGACTCTCCCTAAGCAGACCTGCTTATTACTTTCTCTTCTGAGACTAATAACAGAGTAATTGCCCACCATTATAATGTAATATATAGCACTTCCTGTGCAAGTCTGTTTTAGTCCTAAGGTAAAAGCATTACAGAGAAAATATATTAAAAATAATAAAAGAACCTACACACATGTTACTAAGCTTACCAGAGATCACCCCAATTTTAAGATGGGCTCTGATCGGATCAATACTTCGACACCTCATTGAAGGGGTTTCCTTGTGGTTTCAAGTTCATCAAAGCTTCAGTTCAGAACAAGCCCACAGTCTTATGGGGCCTCAGTAGACCCAGTCCTTCTAACCATTCCCTAAGGACTCTGGCTGTTCATGGACTAGAGGTCCTGTCCATTTGCAGGATCAGGAAGAAGGCCCTGAGCCTGTTTAAAACCAGGCCATTTATCCAAAACTCCTTTCTTTGTTGGTTAGTCCTTGAAGAACATAGTTGGAACTAGCATATGTGAACCTTTCCAGAGGATGGCTTCACACGGCTAATCAGAAGATTTACATTAGCATCCTGCCCCTCTCCCCAGGGGAGTTATATACAATAACACATACACTATTGCATTTTTAATACAATGGACCCCAGACATATTGAACCTAATTCAATAAGGCTTAACTTAATTCAATAAAATTTATCTTAATTCCATAAGCTTTCTCTGGGATATTGCAGGATATTGTCAGTCTGTCACAGGCCGTAACCTTGAATCTGCTCTCTTTCAAACAGCTTTTGATGTAATATGGCTAATATAAAGTTAATGAATTGTGTGGTTATTGATTTAGGTAATTTTCTACATGTAGCTTGAGAGGCATTTAAGAACTTTAAAAAGTTGCTTGTGGCTCTGGTTACTGTGAATTTAAATCAAGGCACAGGGATTTAATATTGACTGGTGTATATAATTAGAAATTTTATTTGTCAGATGTGCACAGAACATCCACAATCCTGTTCCAGGATGCACTGGTCTCAGTTTATATTTTGGGAAGGATTCTTGGATCAGTCTCTTCTTTGGTTTTTCTAAAATCCTGCTCAGGTTTCTGAGAATATCTCCCCCTGAAGTTCATTATTTTCTTATAGGTGTCAGGCTTCTGCTTTAGTTTAAGGTTGAGTTTTGGTTGAACTTTTATAGCTTTCTGATGCAGCTTTTAAATTAAAACTGAGCAAACTACAAACTGAACTTTGAAACTTTGAATTAGCTTAGACGTAGGAAGACATAATACATGCAAGAAAAAAGGACATGCATAAGACTGAGGCATTAACGTTTTTCTCTCATTTACCTCTATTGTTCCAAGCCTTGCTCAGCTGCATATGATGTGAATGTAGACAGGAAATGTCTCTTTAAAAAAAAGATTTATGCCTCTTAGCCAAGAAATTTGGTTCAAAATTATGTATTTGGGATATTGCATGTATCCATCATTCTACAGGCCCTGATTTTTTTACAGTAACTATGTCTTGTTTCATTCAGTGATTTCAGAGGTCATGTGATAAAGATGAAAAAAGAGGCTCGGGTATAAAAAAACGGGAAGAGCTTCTATAACTTGGTTTTGATTTAAGCAAAAAATGGCAACCTTTACACTATTCCCTTTGATTCAGTCTCTCCTTTTCTCTTTTATTCATGTTTAATGAGTCACCTTGAGCTCAGTAATATTTAAATTGGATAAGACCCCAGTTTAACATGTAAGTGACTATCCCATATCCTTAATAAACACAAAATGCAAGATTTTTTAGAAGCACTTGTTAAAAAACTGGAGAGTATGCTAATTATTTATATCATTTCTACAGCATTATATCAGTTTAATGATTATGTCACAAAATCCCAATGCTCCTGTGACAGATATGGCAATTTCCTGTTATAGCCTTGAAAAACTTTATTGGATTAAGTTTAAGTATCTTTGGAGTCAATTGTACAACATGCCAAAGTTATTTATTATTGTGGGCTGGGGTTGTAGGTAATCTCTCTAGGTAGGGAGATGTGGTGTGACCCCTGAGAACTGTTATGAACTTCAGAGTACTGTACTGAACAATGTGCCAGACAAGAATGGAGTTTTGAAACAAAGAGTTTTCAAGTGTTTTCCTGGGGAATCTTTAGGGGCAGGTGAGTGCAAACCTCCCACCTCCGTATATGCAAAAACCCTGACTTTTGAAGCTACACCCTGAGGCGAGGACCTTTGTCTGCTGGTAACCTGTTCCTGGAGTCATAGAATTGTAGAAGATTAGCGTTGGAAGAGACCTCAGGAGGTCATCTAGTCCAATAACCTGCTCAAAGCAGGACCAACACCAACTAAATCATTTCAGCCAGGGCTTTGTCAAGCCGGGCCTTAAAAATCTCTAAGGATGGAGATTCCACCACCTTCCTAGGTAACCCATTCCAGTGCTTCACCACCCTCCTAGTGAAATAGTGTTTCCTAATATCCAACCTAGACCACTCCCACTGCAACTTGAGACCATTGCTTCTTGTTCTGTCATCGGTCACCACTGAGAACAGCCTAGCTCCATCCTCTTTGGAACCCCACTTCAGGTAGTTCAAGACTGCTATCATATCTCCCCTCACTCTTCTCTTCTGCAGCCTAAATAACCCCAGTTCCCTCAGCCTCTCCTCATAAGCCATGTGCCCCAACCCCCTAATCATTTCTGTTGCCCTCCGCTGGACTCTCTCCAATTTGTCCACATCTCTTCTGTAAACTGGATGCAATACTCCAGGTGTGGCCTCATCAGTGCCGAATAGAGGGGAATAATCACTTCCATCAATCTGCTGGCAATGCTAATACAGCCCAATATGACTTTGGCCTTCTTGGCAACAAGGGCACACTGCTGACTCATATCCAGCTTCTCATCCACTGTAATCCCCAGGTCCTTTTCTGCAGATCTGCGCTTAGCCAGTCGGTCCCCAGCCTGTAACGGTGCATGGGAATCTTCCTTCCTAAGTGGAGGACTCTGCACTTGTCCTTGTTGAACCTCATCAGATTTCTTTTGGCCCAATCCTCCAATTTGTTTAGGTCACTCTGGACCCTATCCCTACCCTCCAGCATATCTACCTCTCCCTGCAGCTTAGTGTTAACTGCAAACTTTCTGGGGGTGCAATTAAACCCATCATCCAGATCATTAATAAAGATGTTGAATAAAACAACAAGTCCGATCCCTGGGGCACTCCACTTGATACCGGCTGCCAATTAGAGATCAAGCCGTTGATCACTTCCCACTGACCCCGACAATCTAGCCAGCTTTCTATCCACCTTATAGTCCATTCATCCAATCCATACTTCTTTAACTTGCTGGCAAAAATTCGGTGGGAGACTGTATCAAAAGCTTTGCTAAAGTCAAGATATATCACATCCACTGCTTTCCCCATATCCACAGAACCATAGAAGGCAATCGGGTTGGTCAGGCATGACTTGCCCTTGGTGAATCTATGTTGACTGTTCCTGATCATCTTCCTCTACTCCAAGTGCTTCAAAATGGATTATTTAAGGACCTGCTCCATTATTTTGCTGGGGCCTGAAGTAAGTCTGTAGTTCCCCAGGTTCTCTTTCTTCCCATTTTTAAATATGGGCACTATATTTGCCTTTTTCCAATCATGCAGGACCTCCCCCAATCACTAAGAATTTTCAAAGATAAAGGCCAATGGCTCTGCAATCACATCAGCCAACTACCTCAGCACCCTTGGATACATTAGTTCTGGACCCATGGACTTATGCATGTCCAGCTTTTCTAAATAGTCCTTAACCTGTTCTTCACCACTAAAGGCTGCTCACCTCCTCCCCATACTGTATTGCCCAGTGCAGCAGTCTGGGAGCTGACCTTGTCTGTGAAGACCAAGACAAAAAAACATAGAGTACTTCAGCTTTTTACACATCGTCTGTCACTAGGTTGCCTCCCCCATTCAGTAAGGGTCTCACACTTTCCCTGAGTCTCAAGATCAAAAGGCCAAGCTTTATCAAGACTAAGGCCTGGTCCACACTAGAAAATCAGGTAGGCATAACTACATTGCTCAGGGGTATGAAAAATCGACTTTCCTGAGTAGTGTAGTTAAGCCAACCTAAGTCCCCATCAACCTAGCTACCACCTCGTATGAAGGTAGATTACCTACGCCAGTGGAAGAATCCATCCCATTAGTGCCACTGTGCCACTGAAGAGTTTTAGGTGTAGAAAAATCCTGAAATATTCATGGGTGTGGTAGTTCTGAGTTAAGGCTGTTATGAACTTGAAATTACAGAACAAACCCCTTGGTGGGGTTGGATGGACCGATTCCTACCAGAGTCCTTGTTGGAGTTGGAAGTGATTTCTGGTAAGCTTATTAGCTTAGTGTAGTTCCTTTTATTGTTTTTATTATATTTTCTCTGTAATGCTTTTTACCTTAAGAATAAATGTGCTTGCTTAAAGAAAGCTGGGTAATAACTTATAATTGCTGGCAATTACAGTTCATAACCTCTGGAGAGAAAGTAAAGCACAGATTCTGGCCTGTTTAAGTCACCTGGGTTGCTAGGAATACTATAGTTTAATCAGGGAACTGTCCAGTTTGGGGGAAAAAAAACATTCAGAAGGGAGAAAAATGTAGGTCTCCCTCCACCCAAGAGAGGATGATGACTGAGGAACTGGAAGCCTACGGTGGGTGCCCTCAATGGACAACTTTGGGGGAATACAGTGCAGTTGCCCTGAACTGTGACAACACCTTTTGGCAATCCTGAAGAAAAGGCTTTTCACAGGGTGTGTTGGGACTACTTACATTTTACATTTGGCTCTGTACATTTTGCCCTGGGATCAATTTATTGGATATAGAGATGGAAGGGTTCCTAAGCATTTCCTCCCTTCTTCCCCGGCTAGGACTTATGTTAAGGGTGTCTTTTTCCCCTACCCCTATTTGATATAGCAGGAAGATTCCTGAGGCCTGAAATAGGCACCTGTGAGAATCCAGGGCATAAAGCAGAGTTGCAGAGAATAAACATCAAATATCATTTGAAGCAAAGTGATTTTTGATGCGGACCCCACATTTTTAAATATCCAGGTAACTGGATACTTGGCATACCTCTGAGAGTCTCTCTTATAACCCGGCCCATCTACTGGAAGGAAGGATTGTCTAGTGGTTAGACTGTAGGACTGGGATTAAGGATGTCTTGATGCTATTCATAGTTCTGCTAGCAATTTGCTGTGTGGCCTAGGAAAGTTACTTCCCCTCTTTGTGACCCAGTTTCTCCAAAGACAAATTGGGGACAACAATATTTCCCACCTTTTCAGATTTTCATATGAACATAATTCTATAAGTAAAGCAAATATGGAGCCCCATAAGCATTTTTAAGATTAGTATATTACCCAGATTAGTTTACATGTTAAACTGCCTACTAGTCTCCCAAACACTTTTCCAAGATGTTAATGCCAATGGGGGCGCCAAATGATATGACCTTTTGCCAAATGTACAAGTCCACTTTTAAAAGAGGTTTCGGGTTTTCTAATCTGAAAATATTTTGGCAAGAGCCTGGGGTCCAACAGATATACACAGGTCAGAGATGTAAGTGCAAAAGTGGCTTAAAGCTTCACCTTGCACTACCCTGAGCCTCCTGCAGCTCTGTGAAGTGTTAGTCCCCTTGTGATTGGGTACAGTAACCTGAGGACAGCAATACCACAGGCTGCACGAAATCATAAATGCAGCAGGGGATTGAAATTGTAAAGAGACATCCCATTCATGATCTTTTGTCCAAGCCACACCTCTTTGTCTCCTCTGCTGAGCCATGCCATGGAGGCAGGGGGTGACCCTTGCTTTGTGATGATCCTTCCCAGGCCAATTAGGTAATTCCATTTTATGCTGGAGATGTGAGGCAAAGCAGCTGCACCAGAGACTCTGGCAAATTATGTTACCATTTCCATCCTGCTATACTGATAATATGGAGACATTCTGTCTTCTGGTATGGGGAAACTCCTGTTGTTATGAATACAGATGGGAAAAGATTTATACAGAGTGCCCCAGGTGAGCACTAACTATTCCCTTGTCTCCTTCATGGATCTCTGCATATTGTGTGAGCTTCATCAAACCTCAGTTTTGGCAAAGTCACCAACTTTAGCATATGTTGTTAGAGGTATTTGGGGCAGATCTCCTGAGACCCCAGCCCTAACTGCTTTTCTCCAGAAGAGGGCTTTGGGGAGCCTTTTTTGGGTGCCCTAGGAGCAAGTCCTTCAGAGGAAACCTTAGTTCCACAGAGAGAAGAATAACACAGTAAGATGGGGAGGATCATAGCCCTGGAAAAAGCCATGTGTAAAAAAAAAAAACAAGACTATATTCAAATAATCCAGATAATTTGAGACAACCTGGTCTTTATTTTGGACTGCTTATTGACATTGATTTATTCATTTGAAATTGATACCTTGAATAAATGGGTGCTAAATATTTTCGGTCCTTCTCTGCTCTGATTCTTCCTCTCTCTCTCCTCTAGAGGACAAACAGACAAACAAACAAACCAACCAAAATAGAGAATGAGACATGCTTAACCCAAAACTTTTAGTGATTCTTTTTACTGAGGCAAAGTTTTCTGGAAATAAACATTAGCCAGAAAATGCAAGCCATTTGTAGGAGCAATATGCCATCCTATCTAACAAAAACAACAAGGAGTCTGGTGGCACCTTAAAGACTAACAGATTTATTTGGGCATAAGCTTTCGTGAGTAAAAACCTCACTTCTTCGGATGCATAGAGTGAAAGTTACAGATGCAGTCATTATATACTGACACATGGAGAGCAGGGAGTTACTTCACAAATGGAGAACCAGTGTTGACAGGGCCAATTCAATCAGGGTGGATGTAGTCCACTCCCAATAATAGATGAGGAGGTGTCAATTCCAGGAGAGGAAAAGCTGCTTCTGTAGTGAGCCAGCCACTCCCAGTCCCTATTCAAGCCCAGATTAATGGTGTTGAATTTGCAAATGAATTTTAGTTCTGCTGTTTCTCTTTGAAGTCTGTTTCTGAAGTTTTTTTGTTCAATGATAGTGACTTTTAAATCTGTAATAGAATGACCAGGGAGATTGAAGTGTTCACTTACTGGCTTATGTATGTTACCATTCCTGATGTCCGATTTGTGTCCATTTATTCTTTTGCGGAGGGACTGTCCGGTTTGGCCAATGTACATGGCAGAGGGGCATTGCTGGCACATGATGGCATATATGACATTAGTGGATGTGCAGGTGAATGAGCCCCTGATGGTGTGGCTGATGTGGTTGGGTCCTCTGATGCTGTTGCCAGAGTAGATATGGGGACAGAGTAGGCAACGAGGTTTGCCATCCTATCTAAAGTTTTCATGGACTGCAATCACCTAATATTATATATTTTGCACAATTAGTGGACGGTGAGCACTAGGAATGGAGCAATCTGAAAAAGTTCTAATCTGAATTCAGTATGATATGCATCCCTGAATTCAGATAATTAACTGTTTAAAGTCCTGCCCCCAAAATTCACAGTCTCCATACAACAACTTCCCCTTCAGCTGGGTTGTCTATAGCATCTGTCACCACAATATCCAAGCGCAAAGAGTAAGGGAAGATTATTGAATGTCAAGAGAGGTCTTTAAAAAGTTAAGATAAACATCTTACATATAGTCTGTGTCTACATTTGTGCACTTCCCTTGGTACATGTCTGTGTACTGCTTGCACATGTACCCTATATACTTGTGCTGCGGAGTCCTATGTATCATAGGAGACACTCTGGAAAAAATCTTGCTGCGTGTTGCTGAACAATATGCTGTCTTCAAACATTTGGCAATGGCTGCTCCTAATCATCTCTCCCTTCCCACCAAACTGTGTTGGAAACATGGAGCAAATGTATGATTATATGGTTCTGCTCCTGCTATTACTCACAGGACAAATGCTCATACCATGCAGTACTAGATACTGAATGGAATCAGTCCAGAAAAATTTGAGACAGTAAAGATGGCTGATCAAGAGGGAGAATGATCCCACCCATGTGTACACAACTCCTGGTTCCCTGATAGCCAGGAAAATTCATGAACTTTTGGGTTGACACTGCAAGTCTGTCACCTCTCCACTGCTAAGAGATATGCCGTGCAACCCCTGGAGCAGATGCTTCACCAACTTCTACTTCTTCCAACCTCCGCAGAGCATCTCAGCGCAGGGAGAGGACAGACACCGGGAATGGTACAAAACATTTGAAATTGTCACAGGGAGAATGGACCACCTTGACCTTCCTTGGACACCAAACAATTCCCTTTCCTTTCCAGAACCTAGTCAAGCCTGCACACGAGCCATCCACCCCTCCCCCACATTTCCCTTTGGGTGGTTCCCATTCAGAAGAAAAAGGAAAGAGAGGGATGAGAAATGGGAGAATAGTGCTGTTGGGTTTTTGCACAACCATAAGTGTCACAAAACTGTTCTTTCTCCACCTGAGCCCTTTTAAAACCAGGCGACTTCCTTCCACAACCCTCATTTTGCTTGGCCCAGGGATTATTACTGTCAGGGCTGGCATACAAATTCACAGACACAGGGGCACAGTTACTGCTCATTAATAATCTGTTATAGCTTCCATGAATGCTTTACAGTGGTTCATGGAATTTCAATACAATCATTAATTTACAGCCAGGTGTTGCTTCGGGACCATGTCAAGAAGAAGCGGGGTGTGTGTGGGAGAGGGGTTGGGGGAGAAGTTGGGCTGAAACATATAGCACTGGTGCAAGAGGGGGTATTGTCAGGGTGGGTGGGGGTCCACTATAAAGCTTACGGGCATTGGATTCTGGTTCCTGCAGCAGCTGTAGTTCCTGAAGCTCCCCAGGAAGGGCTTCTTCAACTGGGTTCACCATTAGAGGTCCAGAATCACATGCTCCTCTTCCTAGGGATTACTTCAGGATTTCCTCTGAGGTCCCCACTACCCCCACTTTCTGTCCCTCATCAGTATCCTGTCATATGATGAGACCAGCAGGGTTGAAGAGGAGGTTGTGAGTCACTTCAAGGTCCCTACTTGCAGCCCTGGAGAGCACACAGTCCAGTTCATCACCGCATGGACATGTGTTAGGTCCCCTCCTGGAGGATCTGTTGGAGTTCTTCACCCTCCAGTACAGGAGCCTAAGGTGCTTCATGTGCTCCTGGCACTGGGACAGAGACTGTGAAATCTCCAGGTAGAGGTGAACGTTCCTGCCTGCACAGGCAAAGTTCTGGAGGATAGTGTATTCTGACAACACATTAATCAGCACCTATGTGCACTCCAGAGACCAAGTCACTGTGCTGTAAGACCATGAGATCAATGTAAGGGATCAATGCATTGTGGGAATGGCCTATCAATACCTGTGACCTGTGAAGGGGGTACACACTCCTTGCCCCTGTCCACCCTGTATGGTAGAATGGGTATGGGTCCATGCCACAGTAGAGACATTTACATACCCATACCCTTCATGTGTGCTAGCTTTCATGCATTAGACTGTCCTTCAGGAACATGCATCGGGGTTTCAAATGTGAACAATAGGGGGATTATGGTACGACAATGCTGTGATGGGGTGTCCACCTCACACTTGCCCTGAAGGGGTTAATGTTGGCCAGGTGGGCCATTTTACCTATTAGGCTACAAGCTGGGAGAATTAAGGCTCAGAGGAAAGCCTTAATTAGGGCTTAGCTCACCTGTGTGCGAGGGGCTTCTATGAAGCCAGGAAGCTGATAGCAGAAAGGGGCTGCAGGAAGTAGTCTGCAGTTACTCCCTGGCAGAAGGGAGGTGAGTTTGGGGGCCACAAAGGCAAGTAGTGCACAGTTACTCCCTGAGAGGAGGGAGTTGTGAGACTGGCAAACCCAGAGAAGGGGAAGAGCCAGAAAAGTAGGGAAAATCAGTAAGGTCCAGGAGGGACCAGGCCTTCACTGCTAACTAGAGAGTTCCTGCGTAGATAGCAGGCCCAAGTTCCCCCACCAGCCACTGGGGAAGTGGCACAGACCAGGCAGTGAGGAGTGGACTGCCTGGGACAGTTTCCCCGAAAAGACCTTGATACCCCGGAAGGGGGAAACATGCATAGTGACCTGGCCAGAGGGCCAAGTCACAGAGAAGAAGCACCTGGAGTTGCAGAAAATGAGAGAGTGAAAGCAGCAACAGAGTGTGCAGCAAGCAGCAGAAAGGGACCTCTGACCTGGAAAGAGCAGATTCCCCAGAGTGGCCAGAAGGAGCCATCACCTGCAGTAAGTGAATCCTGTGACATGTATCTGTGTACAGTCACAAGTGTAAACTGACCCTTATTGTGTGCTCCCTTTGCCTTATTGCAGGTCTTCTTGGACAGTGATCAATTGTTCTCTATGTCCATTGTAGACAGGACAAGGAGTAACAGGCTTAATCTGCAGCATGGGAGATTTAGGTTAGATATTAGGAAAAGCTTTCATTAAGAGGCAATTGAACTGTTGAAAGATGTACATAGATTTACTCCCAAACTTTACACACTGCAACCAGATAAAATCATGGGATTATGTAAAGGCCATTAGAAGACCTCGGACAAAGGTTATCTGAACATTTCAAAGATTCAAAAAGGATTTTATTCCAGTTTGAATTTTGGATAGAAATGAGCTCAACCTTTAAAGTCCAATCTGGGCCTGGTTTCTGAATACCTAAAGTTATGGGTTGTTCAGACCTGTGGTTTGGTTTGGCCCCATCTCTAATTACGGTCAAAGATTTGGGGTGTGCTTATTTCATATGAATTGGATTTGCTATTCCTAGTGAATACCTGATATATTTATTTCTCTTTCTGAGCACTGTTGAAAACAGTAGAACAATTAGATGTAACCAAAACCAATTTTATACTATCTCTCAGAAACAACATGCACTATGGAAAGATACATGCATTTAATAGGTCTGATTCATCACCAAAACAAATACATTTTAGCTATTGTTTTTCATTACTTCCAGACAAATATAAAAAGTGTAAGAGTTCATCTTTGATCTGATCAAATCCAAATCATTCTGACATTAATGAATTTCTTTCTACAGCGCCCACTGTGAAAGCACACATTAATTATTTAAGCAGTCATTGTGATACCATTACAAAGGTGCTGCAGACTTATTTTTCTGATATCTTTTCCTGGTAAATGTTAGGGGAAATGAGTTCAAATTACTGAAATAAGAACATGCTGGAAGTTCCTTCAGGTATTTTTAGTGAAAGTGTTTTGTTTTTTCCTCATGTAAGAAAATTGAAATAATAGATCCCCACAGGACAGCACACCACATGCTATCGCACCAAAAACACTCAAAATAGAGAGATCAAGGCTGTTCCACAAAGACCTGGGTGCCAGTGTCATTTAATCTATGCAAAATGTAGTATCTCAGGGTTTTTTTCGTGAGACCTTCAAACATACAGGATATTTAGATATTGAAGCTCTTATGGCATATTTTGTATGAATAGAAAATTATCCCTGTGTATTTGGATAACCTTTCCCATTCCTAGTTATGTTGTGTTCAGTGCATTAGATGCCTCCTGTCTGTTGTCTTTCACCAGAAAGGTGGCTTCATTTCAATGGTAAATAACTTAGACAACTGTGACACATTTTGAAATATTTTGTGATAAAGTAACACTATCTAATGTAAAAATGGCTATGAAATGTATAAAATAGAGATTTTGCTACACATCGGACTTTGCTATGTCCCTTTCCAGGCTTCTCACCATTTCTATGGGTGTTGTTTCTACCAGATTCAGTGTTAGAAGTCTTGCTATTCGGATATTGCAAAAGTGTTTCTGGAAGCAGAAACTTCTGGGAGCTAATATTTCTGACAAATAATTTTTAGTAATGCATTCACTGTGGGGTGTATTACCTTAAAATGAACTCTTATTTACAGTGTAGATTTACTATGGCCCTTTATAAAAAAGTGGCGATTTGATTTCTCCATTAGATTATCTGCTGCACATTTTTTTCAGTCCATTTGTTTAGGCCCCTATGTAGGGAATCATCCCTATTCAAGACAGCATATACACATGTGGTTGACTTTAGGCTCATGATTATATCCCATTAACTTCAATAAGAATTAAACACATGACTAAAGTTAAGAATGTATTTAAGTGCTTAAATGTTTTGCTGAATTCAGTCCAGAGAGAATTGAGTTCAATAAATAAATAGTTTATTTGATTAATTTTGGACACTCAATTACAGACATAAAAGTTGCAATTCTTCAACAAAAAAACTTAAAAAAACAGACTCCAATGAAAAACTGCAGAACTGGAATTAATTTGCAAACTGGACACCATTAAATTAGGCTTGAATAAAGACTGGGAGTGGATGGGTTATTACACAAACTAAAAACTATTTTCCCATGCTAATTTTCCCCCTACTGTTACTCACACCTTCTTGTCAACTGTTTGAAATGAGCTATCCTGATTATCACTACAAAGTTTTTTCCCTCCTGCTGATAATAGCCCACCTTAATTGATTTGTCTCGTTAGAGTTGGTATGGCAACCCCCATCTTTTCATGTTCTCTGTGTGCATATATATATACCTTCCTATTGTATTCTCCACTCCATGCATCTGATGAAGTGGGTTTTAGCCCACGAAAGCTTATGCCCAGATAAATTTTTGTGTGTCTCTAATGTGCCACTAGTACTCCTTGTTCTTTTTATTTAAACTGGGTTATATGTTGTTTTTTTTTTCTATTCCATGATGGGTTGAACACAACTCTTATCATGGAAAGCAAGTTGAAAATTCACTCTTCAAGACTGCATGCTTAAAATATTCTGCCAGTGAGCATTCATAGTATTAAAACTCAATCATGGGATGTTCATCATGTCCTGATATATGGAATAACAGACACTCTGAAACAGTAGGCCCTTAATAAAGAAAACTACAAGCTACAGGCAGGCTTCCACACACATTGAGTTCTAGCTTTGTCTCCCTTATTTACTAGAGACTCCACCATGTCTGGAATGATATATAGCACAGAACATCAAATGACTTAATGACATGTTTTAAGAAAATGATATCATATCTTTAATGGCTGGTCCCAGTGGCTATTACAACCTACTTTCTCATACCTGATAGAGTTTATTCAGATAGTGCAGGGGAGAACTGGACTATAGGCCCTGTTTCAGCAAAACACTTAAGCATGGGCTTAAGTATTTTGCTGCATAAAGGCCATAATATTGGACATTCCATGTTCAATTCACCTTGATGACTGTGATGTTTATATATAAATGGACACAGGTTATTACAGTGATGCAATTTGAGTCTTAGATAAATAATAATAATTAATAATAACCACCTTTATGACTTCAAAAATCCCTATCCACCCAAGTACCATTCTAACCATGTATCTTGACTAGATCATGGCTAGACATTCAGTCCATGGTGAGTTGTGATCATCAAATTTCTTTGCTCTGAAGAATAACCAGAGGCATGATCTTCAATATGTTGCTCTGGAATGGATTCTCTGACCTTATTAAATGCAGTTGGCAAGACTTTGGCCAAGGACACATTCTGAAGTGTTTCTAACTCTGTATTTAATGAACTAGTGGTAGGCTACGTATCATTGTTTTATTTTGGTGGTTAAAGCTCTGAAATAGGAATGATTTTTCTGTCATGAAGAGTTGGATATGATTTAAAGTCAACAAAAAATGTCCAAGGACATTGAATGTGATGTGTTCTCCATTTCATCTGTTTCTCTTGGACATCGGGGAAAAAACTATTTGACTGATTTGCTGCACAGCAAACCTAAAAATGAAATGGCAAGGGATAGCCACCAAATCAGTGATGCATTTTCAGTGGGAAGAGGAGGTGCAGTAGTAGTAGGGCATGTTTCTTTAGTGCTTTGAAACCCACCCCGATACTCAGCTGAGAGTAATTCACGAAAGCTGTGTTTACGGCCTCAGTTTGGGAAGCTTTGAGCATCACATTTTTTCCTTACCCAGAATTTTAGGACAAGCATGTCTTATAATTTAGAGCAAAACAGCGCTGGCCACTAAAAATAGAAACAAACACATATTTCCTTCCTTCATATTCAGCCCAACTTCAAATGCCATAGCCCTTGTGCCTGATTCTGACTTCACTTACACCAGTGTAAATAAGTTGAAGGCAATAAGTGAAGTTTACACCAGTAAAAAAGAGTATGAATAAGATCAGAATTGAGCCCCTTACATTTGTATTGCTTTATTTTATGTGCTTTGCCTGTACACTGAGCACAGCATGCTGCCATCTCAAGAGATATTGCAGCAGTAAGTAGTTGGCAATGTATGTCCCAAATGACAGCTGTTACTGTCCAGTGGTCACCATTACAAGTCATATTTGAAATATGACTGAGGTATCTCAGATTCCACTGTGTGATAACTGCTTCTAATTGCTAACTTTATAATAGTGACCATTAGACTTGTTGAATAAGTTTATTGCATATGGACTCAATATTTTCCCTCAAATTAATACTGAGGCATTGTTCCCTTTAACAGTTATTTTGTGTTTTCCTGATGTAGTCCTCAGCTGTTCAGTGAGCCAAAGCGGCTTGCCCTTTAAAGGCTGTGGAAAAATATTAATCCTAGGAAAATCCAAATGGCAGTTATAGTGCAGATCCCCATAGAGTGCTCAATCAGAAATATTTTAAGGGGCTTTTCATTCAGACCCCTCTTATTGTGTTAAGTAAAAAGGAAGGAACTCTGTTCCCTCAGCAACAAAATAACCCAAAATAAGAAGAGAGATGGCAGAGAATTATGACCTACTTAACTGAGACATTATTCTGTTCCTCTTAAGGCTTGAAAGAATCTCTTAAATGTTTCTGGAATAGAAAATATCAAACTGGAAAAGCAGGAGAAAGAGCCAATAGAACAGACTTTGTTTTTCTGTTATATATAGACAGATCAAAGTTAAATCTTTCATGGGAGAATTTCCAATCTAATAAACCAAGAGACTTTTGGAGAGTCTGTGGCTTGCTGTGTTTATCACAAATCCATGAATGCACAGTAGGTAAATTGAGTATGTGAACTCTACATAGAGGGACTGCTGAATGTTATCTAGATAGATTAAGACACTGAATATGCAGCTGCTTAGGAATGATGATTACAGTTAATAAGCGTGAGGTTGTGTACCACCAATATAATACTGATTTCAGTGAGGAATAAGAAATTGAGAAATATATCTTTAGCAAAGATGTAAATCTGTATGCATATGTATCTTCTTCAAATACCCACTACTTTAATTCATGATGAGTGTGAATTACCACTTAGCCTACTGTAACAGGGTTGGGACTCACCACCGCGGCACCTCCTACTGGTTACTCTGGGAATTAGCTCAGTCCAGTAGAGCGACCCCTCTCGGTGGTATCCTGCCCGTTGTCTTGCCCTCGGTTGGCTTCTGAGCCCACATCACTCACCAACTCACAGCATCCTCTTCAGGACCACTGCCCTCCGGCAGTGCCCCTTAGTCCTTCCACACACCCTTCCGGGGGAGGGGGCCAATCAGCAGTCTCTATGTCCAGCCACCATGGTCAACCACATACCCCAAAGTCTAATCCCTCCTGTCAGGCCCACCCTCTACTCTGGGTCCTGACCCAGGGACCCTCTGACGGCAGCCTCGCTGTCCTCCTTCTCTCCCCTCCCCTGTCCACTTCCCTGGGCCACTTCCCCTACGGCCGCTTGCACCCGCTAGGCCCTTCTCTTCAGGGCCTGCAGCCTGGCAGGCTACGGGCTAAAGTGCCCCTTTGCTTCCCGTGCCTGGCCAGCACTGCGCTGTCCACAGTGCTAGTCTCCCTGCTGTGGAGACAGCCCTTCCCCTGTCAAAGGCCTGGGACAGACTGACTCGCCTCTCCCTGAGCAGCCTTTTTATAGGGCTGAGCCTGGTCCTGATTGGTTGCCTCCAATCTGGGCCCTGATTGGCTCCAAATAAACCCTTCTCCCATTGGCTGTGTGTCTGCACAGGCCCACTGGCCTGCCGCAGCCCATACTCTCAGGGAGTGGGGCAGCCACCCCACTACACCTACCCTCCTTAAAAGTTTTAAAAGCTTAACTGCTCAAGTGTTGCTATAAAAATACAAGTCTGAGTCTGTGTGTGTCTATATACTCGAAAGAACTATGTTAAAATAATATTATTAAGGTTGCAAAATCAAGCACTGAAATGTTATGGAATGCAAGAGTGGCTATTCAATATTTTGTTTACTCCTCATTTTTCAATGTGTGGCCCCAGGCCTTATTTACTGCACACTATGCAAACCCAGTTCTGAATACAGAATTATTAATTTCCTCTTGGGCTTTTCAGTAGTTGTCATCACTATAATATCTGAGTGCTTCAAAAACATTAATGAATTTATTTTCACAACACCTTTGTGAGATGAGGGGGATGGTATTATCCCTACTGTACATACAGGGAACTATCTATTAATTTTCAGTGCTCAAGTTTAGGCACCTATGACCTGATTTTTCAGAGTACTTAGTATTATATAATATGTTATATGTTCAACACAAAGTTCCCATTGATTTAGCTGGCATCATAGAGATTTGGCGGGATAATACATATGACTGGAATGTTGGTATAGAAGGGTACAGCTTGCTCAGGAAGGACAAGCAGGGAAAAAAGGGAGGAAGTGTTGCCTTATATATCAAAAATGTATACACTTGGACTGAGATGGAAAGTCTCTAGAAAAGGATAATAAACAAGGGTGATATCATGGTAGCGGTTTACTATAGACCACCTAAGCAGAAAGAAGAGGTGGCTGAGATTTGTTAGTTGTTTATTAAAAAATTCATCCAAAGTACAGGACTTGGTATGATGAAGGACTTCAACTACCCAGACATTTGTTGGGAAAATAACACAGCCGTGCACAGATTCCAACAATGTCTTCGAATATATTCGAAACAATATTTTATTTCAGAAAGTGGAGAAAGCCACTAGGGTAAAGGCTGTTCTAGATTTGATTTTGACAAATAGGTTGAGAATTTGAAAGTGGAAGGCAGTTTGGGTGAAAGTGATCATGAAATGATAGAATTCATGATTCTAAGGAATGGTAGGAGAGAAAACAGCACAATAAAGATAATATATTTAAAGAAATCAGACTTCAGCAAACTCAGGGAGTCGGTAGGTAAGATTCCTTAAGAAGCAAGTCTAAGGAGAAAACAGTTCAAGAGCGTTGGCAGTTTTTCAAAGAGACACTATAAAGGGCAAAAGAACAAACTATCCCACTGCGTAAGAAAGATAAGAAATATGGCAAGCGACCACCCTGGTAATTTCAATTATCTGAAATTCAAAAAGAGTCCTACAAAAAGTGGAAAATAGGTCAAATTACAAAGGTTGAATATAAACAAATATCACAAGTATGTAAGGACAATTACATTAGAAGCAAGAGGAAGACCAAGAACACAGCAGACCCATCAATGAGGGGGAAATACAATAACAGAAAGTGCGAACATGGCATAAGTGTTACATGACTTCTTGTTTCAGATTTCATCAAAAAGTTAAGTAGCAATTGGGCATCTAATTTAATGAATGTCAGTGAAAATGAGGTAGGATCACAGGCTAAAATAGGGAAAGAACAAGTTAAAAATTACTAGCACTGTCAAGCGATTAAAAAAATTAATGGTGATTAATCGTGCAATTAATCAGGCTGTTAAACAATAATATGATACCATATATTTAAATATTTTTGGATGTTTTCTACATTTTCAACTATATTGATTTCAATTACAACACAGAATGCGAAGTGTACAGCTCACTTTATATTTATATTTTATTACAAATATTTGCACTTAAAAAACACTTTAGGTGTATTTTTCAATTCACCTAAAACAAGTACTGTAGTGCAATCTCTTGATCATGAAAGTTGAACTTACAAATATAGAATTATGAACAAAAATAAGCTGCATTCAAATATAAAACAATGTAAAACTTTAAAGCCTACAAGTCCACTCAGTCCTAGTTCAGCCAATAGCTCAGACAAACAAGTTTGGTTGCAATTTGCAGGAGATAATGCTACCTGCTTCTTGTTTACAATGTCACCTGAAAGTGAGAACAGGCATTCGCATGGCACTGTTTTAGCTGGTGTTGCAAGATATTTACGTAACAGATGCGCTAAAGAGTCATATGTCCCTTCATGCTTCAACCACCATTCCAGAAGATATGCATCCATGCTGATGATGGGTTCTGCTCAATAACAATCCAAAGCAAAGTGGACCGATGCATGTTCATTTTCATCATCTGAGTCAGATACCACCAGCAGAAGGTTGATTTTCTTTTTTGATGCAAATTAATGCACATTAGAAAACATAATCCCAACTAAACATATAAAATGATGGGGTCTAAATTAGCTGTTACCACTCAAGAAAGAGATCTTGGAGTCATGGATAGTCCTCTGAAAACATCCATTCAATGTGCAGCAGCAGTCAAAAAAGCAAACAGAACATTGGGAATCATTAAGAAAGGGATAGGATGGCTTCCATATGAGGAGAGATTAACAAGGCTGGGACTCTTCAGCTTGGAAAAGACAAGACTAAGGGGGGATAGGATAGAGGTGTCTAAAATCATGACTCGTGTGGAGAACATAAATAAGGAAGTGTTATTTACTCCTCGTATCATAAGAACTAGGGGTCACCAAATTAAATTAATAGGCAGCAGGTTTAAAACAAACAAAAGGAAGCATTTCTTCGCACAGCACATAGTCAATCTGTGGAACTCCTTGCCAGAGGATGTTGTGAACTTCAAGAGTATAACATGGTTAATAAAAGAGCTAGATAAATTCATGGAAGATAGGTCCATGAACGGCTATTAGCCAGGATGGGCAGGGATGGTGTCTCTAGCCTCTGTTTGCCAGAAGCTGGGAATGGGCGACAGGGGATGGATCACTTGATGATTATCTGTTCTGTTCATTTCCTCTGGGGCACCTGGCATTGGCTAGTCAGAAGACAAGATATGGGCAGATGGAACTTTGGTCTGACCCACTATGGCTGCTCTTATGTTCTTATGATGCCAGCAGGAGAGGTCACTGAGAGCACAGGAGAATAGTTAGATGGTTAATTCATTGTTACACAGCATGCTCTGCTACACATTCCTCAGGATACTTAAAGTATTTAAACTTGTTTTACTGATTCTCATATTATTTCCAGCCCCCCCTCTTTTTCTATAAATCAAAATCTGTCTATAAGTCTAATTATTAAAATGTCAATTATATAGTTTATTGCCAGAGATTTATGTCTGGAAACAGATCTTGAACCATTGCAAAGACTGCTTAACTATCCCCAAGATATTCTTTCCAGGGTAAAGTAACAGGCTTTCAGAATTGCAAAGACAGATCTCTTTATGCCAAATATGATATGCATATTAATATGTAAAGAAATACAAATATAGTACTTCAGCAATGTAAATGTGTCTTTATGAAGTTTTGGACTAATGCTTTATATTACAGACTAGTATACAACTATTAGATCACCCCACAAGTGAAACCCATGGAAAAGTGTACAAGGCCAATGAACATCAAATTTTCAAAGTTTAGTTACATAAATGTAGTTTAGTACAGGTGATTCTGTAATCATGATTCCATGAGAAAATTCCATGTTTAATAACACTGCAAGTATCCAAGTGCTAATACACCTTAATACCTGTCCAGTGTTAGTAAAAGGGTATGTACTGAGAAGATACCGAAGGGCTCATGTATCATTATTATTATTTTTTATACATTACAATTATCTCTTGTGAGATTTCTTCTAAATCTGAAATCAATAACTTATTGTGTTTTTAATGAGAATGAGATGCACCATTACATTCTTTATTCTTCCCATATAGTGTGTACTTCAATACATTAGTCCAAGAAGAGTCCTAATATGTCACTGGTTTAAGCACCAAAATATACTGACATTTGTACTAAAACAAAACAAAAAAGTGGAATTAGCCAATGTCTAGGACATGAACTATGACATTTCTTCACCTTCTTGAGCTTCTTGCACACCTAGCTGAAAAGAATGCAAAGCTGGTTTGACAAAATCTTTGGGGCACCAGATAAAAACATCAGTTGACCTGTCATAAGAACATTTCCTTTCCACAGAAAGATGTTCTTTTGAACCTGCTATAAGAAGATTAAGATGATGGATGATGACATACGGTTTAAATAGTATACAGTATTTCATCAGCCATATGTATAAGGCTGAAAGTCACCTGGAACTTTTCAATTCCAATTCCTGTGACTCTGATTCATATTGCTGAGCCTTAGCCCCAGTGATTTGCCAAAGGTAAAACATCAGTATCAGAGGAATATAATTGATTGTGGTTTTTTTTTAATCTTTCATATCACATAAGAACAGAGCTGTCTGAATGTTGCAAAAATGTTCTGAGGATATTCATCTGAATTTTCAAAGACAGTCACAATGACACACATGCAATTAACTGGATTGTCAACATTTGTATATGATTTACTAAGCTGAGTGACTGCCTGTTCTTATTATTGTGAGTTTCACCTTTCTCTTCCCTTTCTAGCTCTTTCTTTGTCTGTTCACGACCTTCACATAAATGTAGGCCTCAGATCTTAGCCACTTACTCATGTGCTTAACTATATATACCCGAGTAGTCCTTTTCAATTCAATAGAAATGCTCACATTTGTAAAGTTATATCATTGTGTGTTTCCGAATTGGGGCCTCAGATTGCACACTTTTTTGCGCGGGGACTGTGGCATATATTATTTCAGTTACAACATTGTAAACCCAGAATGTGGCCTAGAAGAACAGCATGGTATCCCTTTAAATTGTTGTGAGTCCTTTAGTGGTATTCACAGTGTTCTGTGTTTCAGAAACTGACAGAATTCAGTCAGAGCAGCACTATGTATGTAGCTAGGCCTTGCATGTTTGTCTATAGTTAATAAAAGCTAAAACATAATACAATGTATAGTAAGTAATTGCATTGACTGACGTAAGTGAAAGCAGAATATGGCCCCATTACTTTGATTGTTTTTAAGAGGCTTCTAGAACATTTCTGCGTGCTTGAAAATCAATAATAATAACAATGATTAAAATATTAAGTATTTTCACTTCTCTTTTGTGTTTGCATTCCAATCATATTTTAGCATATTAAATTACTTAAAAGAATGTTTAAACAGTCAGCGAATTTTAAGGGGACAGTGCATAAATATTTACAGAATACAAATTTCAATTTTGTAAACATAAATGTTTGCCTTGATTGTAAGAGTTACAGTCACCCAATCAGAGAAGAAACATTCTCTGTGGCATAGATATCCAATCAGAACAACTCAGATTTTAAATAATAATAATTAACTGTTTATGAAAAACCTACACATTAAGAATTATTCACAGAAATTGTTCATGAAATAATTCTGAAATATGAATACATATGATAAAATCATGATCTGTTCTGGTACAATTCCTGAATAGAAAAAATAGTGAACTTTGTCTAATAAGTCAGTATTTGTCACTAGAGGTGATTGGAATTCTTTCCCCCGCCCCCATGTTCAGGTTTTTCTTTTTAATCAAAAACTGAATTTTTGATGAAAAAATCATTTGAAATTTGAAAAATTTCACCAAGCCCTACTCTTCAGTGAGCTCCACATTACAAAGTCTAGATAATGCTTCCTTGGGGGCAGATGCATAATGTATATATTTCACCATGGGCTTAAATGCTTCTAATTAACAAAAGAAGGAAGGAAGAGAAAGGAAAACAATTCTGATGTGATAGGTATGTGAGGTTTGTGTCTCTTTATGGTTGGTAGTTAGTATCTCTGAAATGGGGATTTTACTATACATCGTTTATCTGCAGCTGCATTCCTTTGAGGCATGAAATTTGTTCTTTTTAACTTTAAATAGAGAAATAGATTTTGCAAATCACATTACATTGTTTGCTTATAGCTTTGGAATATACTGTCTATTTTATTCCATGCTTATGGGAGAAAACACACTTTGAATTTTTGTCCAGCTAAATATCACCACTGAAAGCACCTCATTTAAAAAAGTAAGTTTTGATCTTTGCATTATTATAGCATCATAAATGAATTTTCTGGCCTGATGCCATTTTATCTTATTGTAGTGTCTTGCAAATATAAATATAAATACTAGTGACCCCTGCTGGAGTATGATGCACCTTTTACTATCTGACCTAGAAGATCTTTGGTTCGTTGTGGAAAGGTACTTTTGAAAATGAATAGTCAGAATATGAAACTTATTGAGATGTGAGTACATAGGTGTCAAAGACTCCATCCTGTGAGGTGCTGAATAGCCTCAAATTCCATTGGAGTCAGCAGGAGTTGAAGGAGCTTGACATCTCCCAGGAGACACTCAGCACGACTGAGCAGGATTTTTTCACCCAAAGAGAAGGAATACAATTAACACCATCTGGACAGAGCTCTTACAAAGCAGCCCTTCTGCATGGCATTACAAGCAGCAGAATGAAAACAGGTAGGATAATGCTATCACTATGCAGCTTGTACCCCATGGGGAATTGGTAGTGTATAAAAGCACTGTACAGAGAGTGCTAATTAACCTGGAGTACCATGCTGCAGAGGAAGAGGGAGAGAGAAGAAAAAACATTAAGGCAAAAATAGAAGAGGAGCAAGTAGGATGGAGGAAAAATGAAAAGCTGAGGAAATAAGCAGAACCAAAAATGAATAAGTTATCCTGAAAAAACAGGAGAGTTTGACACAATTGAGTGTCTCCTCAGAAAGGAAAAATACACAATTGATTTAAAAGGCACAGAACGTTATAGAAAAAATAGTCTGATGGGAAATACAGTTTTTGACAGAGATGAAGGGAGAAATGGAAGCAAGAAGGAAAATGAAAGAAGAAGTAAAGCAAAATTGTCATCCGTAAATTAGCAGTCGCACAGTGTGATAGAGACACTTTGACGTGGTTTATTAATAATCTTTTCTCTAAAATATTGTACTAAAATGTGCAAAGCTGGAAAGAATGTAACTGGGGAGAGGGGAAATGTCAGGGAGGCAGTTCCAGATGCCTGAATCTTGGGGCTGAAGTTCTATTACTGGATCCTATGCCAGGGGAGGATTTTTTGGGGGGTGCAGAACTGCACCAGGCCCCCAAAGCATCCCCTGCACCAGTAAGGAGGCAGACAGGCAGGGCTTGGATGTGGTGCAGATGCACCTGCAGCAGTTCTCATATGCCAGGGGAATTCTCGACTGGGTATTTGCATGATTCCCTTTGTGGTACCTCAGTGGGGCAAAGGAGTCATAACCCAGCTAGAGGATCTGGCTTTATATTGTGTGTGTGTGTATACGCACATGTCTGGTAAATACTATATATACACAATACAAGATGAACTGTAGTACATCTTCATACATATGTATATAAATGTAAGTGCACTATACATTGCATTGTACATGTAGTGATTAGGACCACAAGATAAATTCATCTGTTAGTTTATGTAGTTTTCTTACATTTTAAACCTATCTGAAAGAAATATGCAAAGATTCTCTTTTCTTTGGCATGCATACAAGAATTGTTGGTTTGCTACCCTTGTAAATGTAAGATTGTAAAATCCACCTTGTTCTTTTTGTTGATATTATCATAAACAATGCATTGTAGTTATTATCTAGTTATAAAGAATCTCTGTTATGTTGGAGTGAGCTGATGGTGAATAAAATTGTACTGAGCCATATATTTATTGATACCCTGTAGCCAGTTTGGGAAATTACATTCCAATTATCTGACCTTTTCATGGGGCCTGATTCTGATCTCCATTGCTCAAGTTTTACACCTGACTTCACTAGAGTGAATCCTGATTTACACCAATGTAAGTAAAATCATGAAGATGGTCATAGCCAATGAAGTTTTTGTGTCCGTTGGTGGTGCTGATAGATGACTAATTCATAGTTTATGAGGTGCCTCCATGAGCTTAGGTAGAAAGGTCTCATATTCCATTTTGTGTGGTGTGGAGGGGAGTCAACATGAGTGGCAAAAGGGGAGGGTGATGCAGTAGTGGTGAAAAAGTGGCGGCAAGTGGAGCGGCTGCCTCATAAAAACATCTGTATCCCAGCTATGATGCAGGAGATCAGTTCTGCATACTTGGCATGGCATGGCAAAAGAGATTCACAATAGGAAAAAGGAACAATCACTGTATGTAGCATATTCCTTCCTCAAGACAGTGAAAATTATTATTCTAAAAGTACTGTATGTTTCTGTCGCCAAGAACAGCTGTAAATCTCCTTCTGTGGCTTTCCCAAACTTCAGATTGAATCTGATGGGCAGATAGCAGGAGTCCAAACAATGGCACAGCAAAGACAAGAGACTTGCTGTTAGTACTCAGGATCAGGGAGGAGGACCCTGAAATGTCAAGATTTGCAGGGAAAGACCTGGAGCTCTGCCTTCTGATCTGCCACCTGCCTTTCCTCCCAGCGGGAGTAATACAGCAGAGCGAAAAAAAAGGTAGATAACTTTGGGGGTGGGGTCAGTGATCTCCTTCACATGGTTCAGTCCTTAAGTGAAACATGGTCTAATCAAAGTGCATAGTTTGGATTTTAAGGTTGTCTTCAGTAGTAAAGCTAATCAGATTTCTGAATTCTGGGAGATAAATCAGCTTTGTAGACACAAAGTTTATTCTGACTCACCAGCCTAGTTTGTGAGATTTTGTTTTGGTCTTACCTAGATACGCACATGAAGATGAGATGGATGTTATATTTTGGGAACCCCCTTACCCTTCTCTTCCTCCACAGTCCCCATGTTTTCTTACAGTCAAGCTCTCCTGGAGCCAAAAAGGTTTAAAATCAAGGGAACCTGAGGTGGAAGATAAGATTGTGGGGTTTTGGGAGGTGGGAAAACAACTTCAACTCTTTTGCGGTCATGGAATCCAAGTCAGAAAAACCTACCAGCTCAACAAGGAAATGTTTTCCTACCTTATGTGGTCCAGCTACTTTAAATAGGAATTTTAAAAGTGAGCAAAGTAGCCCAATAAAAATACTAGACTTTTGAGACCTGGACAAGTGAAGCCAAAGGATCTGATGACTGTCACCATCTATGTGATAGATGAAAAATATCAAGTATAGGTAAAATAATGTGGAAACTGCAATGAGGCCACAGTAGGGTGACCAGATGTCCCGATTTTATAGGGACAGTCCCGATTTTTGGGTCTTTTTCTTATATAGGCTCCTATTGCCCTCCACCCCCATCCTGATTTTTCACATTTGCTGTCTGGTCACCCTAGGCCACAGGGAATGAGATCAGATGGGTGTTGGCCATCTGTCTGTTGGCAGTTGGATTGATGATCACAATCCACTGGATTAATCAACCTCAGGCAAGGGGTAGCAGCAGTGCATTTTCAACGAGTGATCTTCCTCAACTGTGAAAAACACTTCCTACATTAGCTCAAATCTTAAAGCCATCTTTGCCCCAACTTGTGTGCTGTGCTGAATGGAGTTTGGATGTATCCATGAGTTTGACCCAGAATGCTTGGCACTGAAAGTCCAGCTACAGGCTCTTTTGTTTTTTCTTTACGTGTCAGATTGATTCTTGATTATTAGGCTAATTTTAAAAATGCATTCTTTATGAACATTATTGTTATTACTTAGGATGTGCTTTATGGGTGATTCCAGTTCTCTCAAATAAGCCAACAGAGATAATAGAATGACAAGTGTCAAAGATGAAAATGCCTTCTACAGTGGGTTATCTGGTCTATCTCCAATCCAGTGAGGTGGCTGCTTTCATTTGAATGTTTCACGGATTGAATAGCGATGGACTGAAACTGATTCCTCATCTACAAAGCTTCTGGCTCACATAATTTGTGTATGAATAGAACAGACTTACTGCTCCTTTGGGAATGATACTCCTCTGTGGAAGATACCTTGTGATAGCTTCTGATTACTTTCACTCCCCTCTGATAAAATGTATGCCTCCAGAAAATAGAACTCACTCTCTTCTTTAAAAGCTTGAAATATTCTTTTTGCATCTTTGTTTCCAGTGAATATTTTGCAATATGATTTATTTTATATTATTGGAAGGTAGATTTTTGTTTATTTTTTTCTCCCTGCAATTTTGATAAGAAATATTGCATCCTGTCTGCTTGTTTTGAATACTTAGCACATTCCATCTAATAGGCAGTTTTATCAGAAACACAGTATAGTGTATAAAAAGGAGGTACAAGAAGACTGACCAGCCATAATGAGCAATCTCTGTCTCATACACATGTTGTATACAAAACAATGCAGTCCACTTGCAGAGGAAAGCAAATGATAATTTATTTCATGCTGGAATTTCTTATGTCATTGTAATAAGATACCCACCCATTTCACAGAAGTAGCAGCACCTTCTTTATCAAAATATAATCTTAAGGATTTCAGTGGGTCTCTCAAGACAGATGGATGGTGTATCTGTCAGATGCCAAACTGGTTTTCACTGAGATTGCACATTAATACTCTTTAAAGGTAACAAAATCTGGCACAAGTATTTCATAATTCTCTCTAGTAATTTAAAAAAAAAGTTTCATGAAGTTAGTTTCAGGTTTTATTATCATTCTTTATTGAAATTTTTCCAAAACTATCTATCTATCTATCTATCTATCTATCTATCTATCTATCTATCTATCTAAAATTAATACCCATGCAACAAAAGCAATGTCTCATTCCTCAGAGCACATTTATTTTTGTAAATGTCTTTATGATTTTGAACTATCATTGTGTTAAAGATTTTATATCACAAGCTAGTTTTTGTTCATTTACAAACCAAAAGGAAGGTGTATTCTTCTGAGGAAGTGAATATTATTATATATTATATAGGTCTGTAATTGACCTAGGTTGACGTGTTCTCTGACTAGTTTTTGAATGTTATAATCCTTGACATCTGATTTGTTTCCATTGACTCTTTTGCATAAAGACTGTCCAGTTTGGCCAATATACATGGCAGAGGGGCATTGCTGGCACATGATGGCATATATCACATTGGTAGATGTGCAGGTGAATGAGCCTGCACAGATGAACAAGATGGTATGGCTGATGTGATTAGGTCCTATGATGGTGTCCCTTGAATAGATATGTGGACAGAGTTGGCAACAGGCTTTGTTGCAAGGATAGGTTCCTCAATTACTCAATTACAGACCTAAAAGTCACAATTCTTCAACAAAAAAACTTCAAAAACTGACTCCAACGGGAAACTGCAGAACTGGAATTAATTTGCACCATTGAATTAGGTGTGAATAAGGACTGGGAGTGGATGGGTCATTACACAAAGTAAAAACTATTTCCCCAGGATAATTTTTCCCCTACTGTTACTCACACCTTCTTGTCAACTGATTATCACTACAAAAGTTTTTTTTTCTCCTGCTGTTAATAGCCCACCTTAATTGATTAGTCTCGTTAGAGTTGGTATGGCAACACCCATTTTTTCATGTTCTCTGTGTGTATGTATATATATATATATATCTTCCTACTGTATTTTCCACTGCATGCATCTGATGAATTGGGCTTTAGCTCATGAAAGCTTATGCCCAAATAAATGTGTTAGTCTCTAAGGTGCCACAAGTACTCCTTGTTTTTTTGCTGATACAGACTAACATGGCTACCACTCTGAAACCTGCCAGTGGTTAATATATAACAGTTAATCAAAAATCCATACTTTGAAAACTTCGTCTAAGCTATTAAAAAAATATGAACAAATTCCAAATACTTTCTCCGCTGATAAATAAATCACAAAACAACTATTCCAATAATCTTGACGAACACTATTTAACCACCTCTACCATCAACTTGGTTCACAGTCACATGTGCAAACTGATGATTTTGAGGCATTTAGCAAATTTGTTCTGTGGCAAAATGTTATTCTTTTAATGGTAAGGAATAAAAAAATCCTGCATTATTTGGCTTTCACTAATGCAAAAGAAAATACTTTCCCCTGCCCCCATAATTCTATGGTAATAATGAAAATCTTCACTCAGCTCCCTCATGGGGTTTACTCTGCCATCCTCCTGCAACATCATGCCCTCTGCTAACACAAATCTCTCACATCCTTTGTGAAGGGATGTTGGGTAAATGTGTAAACGTTTGATTTTGAGGGATCAGGATGGTACCATCTGTGATCACCATCATCTCCTAATCAATCAATGACAGCCAACATGCACATGTATTCACAAAGGACTGGATTGTTCAAGGTAAGATGTTGGTCCACTTTTGGGGCTGTATGGAGGGTGGAATATGGTAGTTCTTACAATAAGAAGGTTGCTCTTATGGTTAAGGCAGTAGACTGGAACTCAAGAGATCTGTAAATCCATTTTGAACCATGAGAAGAAAGCACACCATCAAAAAAGTTGTATTTGTTTTTCAACCTTTATATGTTTCAAGGATGCAACTCAGCATGAGTAGGGATGGTAGACTTTGGGCCTTAACTTCTCTGTCTGTTTTCTCATCTGTAAAATGGGGTAACAGTATTGCCTATCGCCTACCACTGATAGGAAGAATTAATATTTGTAAAACACTGAGCAGTAATATCTAGTGATTGTTCAATCGAACAAAAGCCTGCAACAGGTGAAATGCGTGACTGCTTTCATTAAAGCATATCAAACTGCAGAGTGCAGGCATTAAAAATAAAAGAATCCAAATCAAAACAAACACAAAACAAACACCTGTGATGGTGCCTCATTTTTCAAAACCTGTTTCAGGTTTTTACTTTGTTCTCCATGGTAGTCTTCTCAAGCATTCTGGACTGTGCGATATTCATAACTAAAAATGCAGAGCCCTTTTAAATAAAACATTATTGCTGGCAGTATTCATCTTTGGATATGGAAGGTAAAGCATTTTCTGCTAAGAAAAAGGCAACACAATTACAGCTGAATCTCTGAATCTCACAGGAGACAGACAGCACTATGTGAAACAGGCAATCCCTAATGAAAAAAAGATTGATGTCCTTTGTGACTTCAGTGCACTGAACCCTTCAGGTATTATTGGGATGTGTCTTATGGTAACTTATTTCAGTCGCATTTTGACTGACCTATACAATATCTGTGAGACAGATAGAAATACATGATGGCAGGATCCACTGTAGCCTAAAAGCAGCCAGCAAAGGAGTGGAATTTCAATTAGTCAGGTGACAATCAGATGGAATCCCAGAGGAATGAGCTACTATATCTGCTATGTGGAGCACTTTACACTGGTTTGAAGAGCTTAATTGTGACACTGGTTACATTGATGGGTATTGTTTGCTGTGTTTATAGTGACTACTTGGGGTTACTTTTTCTGTCACTGTGTTTTTGTTTCAGAGATGAGATCCACTGTACTATGAATCTTTGAGTATGGTTTAGTTACAAAGAACCCGAGAAGATGAGTTGGGACTTAGCAAAAGAGAACAGAAACAGCAGGCTCATGCTTTAGTAACCTTAAATCTAGAGTTGCAGAGGTTCTCATTTTACATAATAGCAGCTATTTTAGCTCTAATGAGCTTTGGGATTTTGTTAACATTGTGGTGCCCTGTTGTTTCTTAATTCACTCAGTGTTTTCATTCAAAACCTCTTTATCCAGGGTTTTATAACTTACCCAAGTAGCCCAACTCTGAACAGAAACTTGGAATCTTGCCTCGAGTAATTTTTTAAAATATTTTTACCAAATATGGTTTGAATTAATTTGGATATATTAATAGTGTAAAAATGTGGTGCCTTTGTCTATGATTCTTATGAGTGTTGCATTGAGAAATGGGCCAAAATTGGATGTAAAAATATGGCTTTGAGTTTTGAGAGGTAGGGACTCAAATCCCTAAACTTGCCATGAGTCAGATCCATACCAGAAGAAACTTATTTTCTAGTTCTGATTAAAATGCAGACAAAATTTTGACTCATAATGGTGGAAGTCATGAGAGATTTCACAACATTTTTACCCTTAAAGATGGCAAAATTCTTACAATACCATGCCGTGAGAACTAATCAAAACTAATACTGTCCTCTTGGAAAAAATAACATTTAATAGGATGAAACCTTTTATTGGAAGTAATGTAAAAGCTTGTTGAAATTAATAGCTAACTATGTATTTTTCAAAGATTTGTTTAATTCCATAGGCTGATTTTTAAAGGAGAATTATATAATTCACTTATATAATTATTTTGATTGTTTAAAATACTATAGAAATATTATAATTATTAAATTCTATAGAAATTTTTGTTAAAAATGAATGCTACGTTTGACCCAGATTTCAACTAGAACCCAACATAAACATAACCAAAATCTAGGTCTAAACATTACGTCCTTGGCTCATCAATAATAGCAATAGTATTATTATTTGTTGTAATAATACTTTCCCCTATTTATAAAGTACCCCACACATTCCCTTTCCCAAGATGCTTGGACACTGTGCCATAGCAAATAAAGATTGACATGAATAAGGTAGAACTGAACAGGTGTCTGGAATTTGAAAGAATGTTTGTGAACACTATTTTTCACCTCTTTGTCTATCTATCCATTTTAATTCACTAATCATTGGGGCAGGTGTATCAAAAGCCACCCAGGTCTATCATGATCAAAATGGCTACCTGGTCCTGTTTTAAAACCAGCAGACTATATCTGATGATCCTGCTAACCAGTTTCAAAAGAAGGTCGGAACTCACATTAGCATCTGTAAAAAGCAACAGAGGGTCCTGTGGCACCTTAGAGACTAACAGAAGTATTGGGAGCATAAGCTTTCGTGGGTAAGAACCTCACTTCTTCAG
The DNA here is from genome assembly GCF_013100865.1 of Trachemys scripta elegans. Lineage (NCBI taxonomy): Eukaryota > Metazoa > Chordata > Testudines > Emydidae > Trachemys > Trachemys scripta. Next base: position 39,086,931 of record NC_048298.1, on the reverse strand, counting down.
ATGCAAGTCATTAGCATCTGTGCAGGATGGCCTTGAAGTCAAGGTGTACCTGAATCTGAAAGGTCACTTAACTCCCCAAAGGGGAGGAAATAATAAACTTTCTGGCATCAAAACATGGTTTAAGGAGGGAGGTAGGGAGATCTGCATGTTTGTTGATAATATCAGTCCCCAGAAGAGTAGGTGAATGGGAAAAGATATATTACACTATCATTACATATCACCATTGCATTAGAAAGATGTATTACAGATCTGAACTGAGAAAGGATAAACAACCAAGTATTATCAGCAATGAAAATATACCTGCATTTGGATATGGAGCTATGCCATGAGCATTTAGTAAACTGATTATTTTATCTTTGAGATTGAGGCCCAAGACGCCTTTCCTGGCTATATAGAGAAGGATCATATCAATTCTACAAGCAGTATTTGCAGAACTATGTAAGTAATATCTCAGCTTCAGACTGGCTGACTTTCTGGTAAATTCTGAAATATTATCTCCAGAATTATTACTCTATTTAATTATTAAGGCTACAGCAACTTTACCAAGGACACTCCCTATAATTGTAGATTAATTTAGTTACACACCATTTCACACCAGTATTTAGCATTAACAACAAGCTTGGTAAATGTAATTTCTTGGAGCCAAATTGAGATAATAAAGAGTTTCAGTATTTCATGCCAATCCACCCAAGCACTAGAAAATATAGCAGTGGGTTATTTTTTTTTCTCTCCCTAGAGACTTTACCATGTTCAATGAGGACAACAGGATTACAAATTATAAATTCAACCTTAAAATTATAATGGGAGTCAGTTATATTTGTAGTATTTCCCATTTTCATTACATTAATTATCATGGCAATAAGCTCATGTTCTGTTTCATGTTCTCAAGACAATTTGTCAGAGGGGTGCTGTATCAGAATGTCAATGCCTTACCTCAGCTATTCTAAACTACACTGCTCTGATTGTTTTGCTGTTGAATAATTTCATTCACTGGGCATTTCCTGTCTCCCTGATTTACAGCTACAATAACCTGGATGGAAGAGGTAAAATGGGCTAGTGATCAGATGAGAGAATATTGAAAAGTTTGAAGTCCCTGTTCATATGTCTATTCAATATTTATACATTTATCAATGCTATTACAGGGCATGACAATTCAGATGTCTTATTCTTTTGACAATGATTATAATAGTAATGGGAAACAGGTTGTTTTCCTTGCTAAAGCCGGTTGAATTATTAGCTGAGAATAATTTAGCTGACAAAAGCTGGTATTCTTTTGTGTCATGTAAATTAATTGCAAATTGTTCTTTTTCAAAAATCAACCTGCCATATACATGCTTGAAAAATATTTGGTGAGAATGGACTCAAAAAACTTTTCACCTATCTTCAAATATATTTTCTCATTATTCAAGCAGTTTTTACTTCTTTTACTCCAATTCCTCTTTTTGGTCTACTAAATATGATTTTCCTGGCATAATATTAGTGGATTTATTGAATGGTGCCAGTGAATACATCCATACACCTAATACCAGAGTTATGATTCTAGTCATATGGTACTCTTCTAGGCCCCAATTCAGCAAATCACTTAAGCATCCGCTTAACTCTGCACTTAAATCTCAGCTTCAATGGGAATTTAAGTTGAGTTAAACCTGTGCTTTACTGAATACTGATGGGATTACTCAGATAGTTATATAATTTGCTGACTCAGGGCTGTCGTGCCTGAGAGTTACTTACTGGAAAAAACAAAGAACTAAGAACTGTATTGTTTATCATTTTACATTATACACTATAAGTATCCAATCTGAGTCTTATTCAGTAGGAAGTAGGTAGGGTTACCATATTTTGTGCCTCCAAATGGAGGACACCCCCAGGGGCCCCGGCCCCGCCCCCAGCCCCGCCCACGCCCCCGCCCCAACTCCGCCCCCTCCCAAAGTCTCCGCCCCCTCCCCTGCTTCCCGCGAACATTTAATTCGCGGGAAGCCTGTAGCAGGTAAGGGGGGGTGTGGGGGGAGGAGGCGCGGCCCAGGCTGGCCCCCCGGCGGCTCCAGCCTGGGTCGGCTCGGGCCCTGGGGTGCCGGCCCCGGCCCCCGGCCCACCACCCCCGGCCCGCCCAGCACTGCCGGCCCCCGCGGACCCCTCCGGCTCGCGGCCC